>NW_007726608.1:340318-343384 GCF_000696425.1 Galeopterus variegatus
TTTTTTTTTTTTTTTTTTTTTTTTGTGGTGGCTGGCCTGTATAGGGATCTGAACCGTAAATCTTATTCTAATCAATATGAAATTTAACACCTGGGAGCTGGATGATGCAAATAATAAAATCCAGTTGTGTCACTGGTTTAGTGGAGAAGGTCAGGTATGGAGCTGTGATAGAGTGGATATTGTTGGTTGGAAAGTCAGTGACCCATGTTATGCTATAGTGAAACATTTGATCAAACTGTCACCTGCTGAGGGTGTAGCTGGGGGAAGAAGCAGAAAGTGAAATTTTGGTTTGTATTGATTGCTTCTTGTGGCTTTTAGCTAAGTACTATGGTAAAGATATGAACTCAGGCTGTATCTATCCTGTCTGCTGGGAGAGATGGAAGGGAACACAGCTCTGGGAGGGACAGTCTCTGCCTGCAGTCTAATGGTCTAGAGTCCTCTAACTGGGAGTCTTGCAGGGATGAAAAATCCAACTCCTGTATTACTGACACTGAAGTGGTAGTAAGAATTGACTGCAGCCCATCCAGCCTTGGCAGGAGATCAGGATGTGGACACAGGACCTTCCCAAGCACCTTCCACAGCCAGTTGCTGCCAGACAGTGGAAACAAGCCCAGCCACAAAGATCAGATTAAGGGTGTCCCCTTCCCACCCATCTTTTCCTTTCTTTGTTCAAATGGTCTCAAGGTAGCCAGCATCGATTTGACAAGGAAGGGATGGGCAACGCATAAAGAGCTATAAATAAAAGATCAGAGCCTTTAGACTTAAAGAGTGTTTCTGAACACAGTGTTAGGCTGTGGCAGCTCACTCTTGGAGCTGACTGGAAGCAAACAGGTTGGATGGAAGCTTCCTATGTTTGGGCAGAAACCTCAAGCTTGGCCTGCAACAACTTCTGATTATTCACCTCTCAAAAGAATCCCTAGGAACCTGCACCTGCACAAGCAAGACATGGCCGTGGAAACTAAGCAGTTCCAAAGACGATTGCATCTTCTGATGCCCACGGCTCAGATACAGCCATGGAGTAACATGGACAAGGAAGAACCCCCTAGAGGGCAAGGCCAGAGGTCATGGGGACAACGGTTGAGAGAGTTCCTCCAGAGCAGCAGCTGCCAGAGGGGCCAATCGAAGAATGTACCCCACTGACCCCAAAGGGAATCTTTGGCATTTGTATTTAGCAGGATTTGATAACTGCGATGGACCAATACCTACACTATTACTCTTTCTTCCCTTTTCCTTCTTTCTTCCTTTTTTGGTGGCCAGTCTGGAATCTTTCCTCTCTTCCCTTTTCTGATAGGAGCTTTTATTGTGAGTATTGTACTTTTTCTTCAGCAATTATATTGCATGTAAATATTGTTACATTGCAGGTAACTTATTTTTTTGGTTTGTAAATTACCAGACGACGAGGAGCGCCATCTGGTCGTAATGGAGAAGACTGCACAGGCCCTAGAGATCCCGGCTCTGAGCGAGGTACGGTAACCGCATGAGACTTCGCAGAGGGAAGCACATAGGTCTGCACAGTGGGGAGAACAGTATTTATGGATATGTGGGGGCCGAAGGAGCAGCCTACAGCAGAAACTGCTAGCTGCCTCCCCAAATCCACTCTTCTTTAATAAAGGAATCCTGATTTTTATCCAGGCACACTGATGCCCAGTTAGAAATCTATGTTTCCCTGCCTCCTTTGCCATTAGGTATGGCCAGGTAATTAAATTCTGGCCAGTGAGATAAATGAGTTGCATCGCAAGGAACTTCCTGGAAGTCTCCTTGAAGGGGAGGGGCAAGCCCTGCTCCCTTCTTCTTCCTGTTGACATGAATGTGGATGTTCTGGTGAATCTTCAGCTGCCACCTTCGGCAATGAGAACGAGAGCCATGGAGGACACAAAGACGCATGATGATGTCATGGAGCTATTAAACCAGCCCGGGATCGCCCACCTCTAGAGTTCTTTTAACTGAGGGAAATAAAGTTCAATATTACTTAAGCCATTGTATTTTGGGGTTTTCTGATGTAAAGCTGAATGTAGTCACGATTGATACGGGATCGCCCACCTCTAGAGTTCTTTTAACTGAGGGAAATAAAGTTCAATCTTACTTAAGCCATTGTATTTTGGGGTTTTCTGATGTAAAGCTGAATGTAGTCACGATTGATACACTCTCCATGTGTCATTCAGTCAATTGACCTTTAAGACTATGGAACAGGTGATTTAGTAGTGTGGATTCGAGGGCTGGTCTACGCATCAGCTGAACCATCTCCTGGGAGGCTGAAAAGAAATACCTATGTTCTGCCTCCTTCAGCTTTGCAAACAGCCAGGGTTAGACTGAATTAGCATGCAAGCCTGATACATCTTCAGGATTGGAAGAAATTCCATCATGTTTTGCTCAATTAAAATGATTCTAGAGCACATGCCCCCTCTGGCAGACGACGTTCTGTCTGCTGTGGATACTAAGAACCAGAGGCTAGGGTTTGGGTGCGAGCAGCTCTATCACTCACACTCTCTGGTCTAGCCCAGTGTCCAGTCTTAGAGAGGAGTGGTTTCGCTTGTCTGAAAATTTAGAAAAAAGACTCATCAGAAATGCAGTCAAATTTAGTATATTAGATTAAATTCAACAGATATATATTTTATTTTCTATGGGCTTACGTTGGGTTTATCAATCTTGCCACTACTGACATTTTGTACCAGATGATTCTTTGTGGTGGGGGCTCCTGTGTATTGTAGATTTTCATCAGCAACCCCAGCCTCTATCCTCTACAATCTAGTAGCAATGCCCTCTGTCTCAGTTGTCACAACCAAAATGTCTCCAGACATTGCCAAGTTGCCCCAGTTGAGAACCACTGGCTTAACATGAGGCTCGACACTGATTTCATGTTGTTCTGCAATGCACAGTCTGCTGTTGCTGGTATGCTTGGTGGGAAAAGCCAGCTTGGTGTAGTTGAGACATGGGACCAGAATACATTTTAGTTACCTATACTTGACAACTTCAAAAATAGGTAAAATTGGGGCCGGCCTGGTGGTGCACTGGATAAGTGCACCGCTTGGGAAGCGCGGCGGTGCTCCCGCCCGAGGGTTCGGATCC
>NW_007726608.1:343704-346901 GCF_000696425.1 Galeopterus variegatus
GATCCGTTGCCGGACACGGAAAAAAAAAAAAAAAAAAAAAAAAAAAAAAAAAAAAAAAGGTAAAATTTAATAAGTAATAAATAGGTAAAATTTAATAAGTACCTAATAAAGGTCATGCATTCTCCTTACTTCATGTTTACTGCTTTTTTTTAGGAAAAGTTTTTTAAAAGAATAGGAAAGTACAATAACAATTTTTCTATGTTTCCTTCCCAACTTCCTTCCTATTAGAAATTTGGTGTATATCCAGATCACGTTTTCATAATTCACTACATAGATATGCATCTGTAAACAATATTTAGTGTTGCTTTGGGTATTAAGAATATTTACATAAATGGTATATACTATATAAAACTATCTGTAGCATCTTTTTACTCAAAATTATGTTTTTCATAATTCCTCCATGTTGCTACATATAAATATGGCTAATTTGTTTTCACTTGTGTATATTATTCCATTGCTGTTTATTTAACCATTTGTCTGTAGACAGGCATTTGAGTTGGTTCTAGTTGAGTTGGTTCTAGTTAATATCTACTGTAAAACAACCGTAGATCCTTATCTGTCTCTGTACATGTGTGCAAGTGTTTCTTTGGAAGTAGAATTTTTGGATCAGAGGTTGTGCCCATTTTTAACTTTACCGGATAAAACCAAATTGTCCTCCAATGTGATTGAATCAATTTACATTCCCACTATTAGGACCTGAGAATCCTCAGATCCCAGAAATCCTCTCCAACACTTTAATTAGAATTTTAGTGTTTTTCTAATCTTAAAGTAAAATATTTAATGGGAGTGAAATGTAGATTATTTGCCTTCCATGTTTGGGGTGAGGTTGTACATCTTTTCCAATATTTGCTGATTATAGCAGCTTCTGTGAATTACTGTACATATCATTTCCTCATTTGTCTATTGTATTTTCTTTAAAAAGTTTATTTAAAAGAATTTTAGTATGTTTTATATACTAATGCTTTGTTTTATATTAAAATATTTTCTTTCAGGCTTTATCTTTTTATTTTTCTAAGATGTCTGTTATTGTGCTGAAGTTTTTAAATTTGGTGTAGTCCAATTTACATAAATATATTTTTAGCATTTGCCCTTTTTGGGCCTTATTCAAGAAATCCTTTTCTTATTTTTCTTCAAAATATTTTAACATTTACTTGTATTTGTTTGTGGAATACAGTGTGTTTCAATGGACTAATGGGTACAAAATGATGCTATCTGCCCTAAGTGAATCATTATGCAGTATGTGCAAGAAATCCTTTTCTATTACCAGGTCATAAAGATATTATCCTATATTTCTAAAAGTTGTCCTGTTTTTCCTGTTTTATTTAAACAGTTATTTCTGAAAACCTTATGGAGTCTTTTTGTGTGTATGGTGTGAGGTAAGGATCTCATATATTATCTTTCTACCTCACAATGCCCCTATGAGGAGGGCATTGTTCCCATTTCACAGATGGGAAAACCAAGATTTGGACAAGTGATTTGCCCAAGTTGCATTGCTAGTAAAAGGCAGCAGTAAAACTTGAATTCACATTTGTTTGATCTCCAAAGCCCACACTGCTTCTCATGTGGCACAATGTTGTTCCCAAAGGCCAGGAGTAAATATGCATAACATTTTATTTCTCAAGAAATGTTTTTATATCCTAATTGTGAGGGTATCACCCATCTCTAGGTACATCCTAGAATGGAGAATCTGAGGTCAGCTCTTATACATTCCAGTGTGGATGTTCAGGTTCACTTTTGTTGTGGATCTTCCAAGCCACATCTGGCATGAAGCGTCAGTGACCAGTAACCCAACATTGGGCTGAACTGGGAACCAAAGAGGAGGGGATGTGCCCTTGGCCATCACTGCTTCCTGGGATTTGATCTAAATATTTAGGATTCTCTTTCTCTCTTGCTGCTCAGCGTTTCTCTGAAGCTGGATATGGTGGAATTAGGGCAGAAAGAAGGGTACCAAATAGTCCAAAGCAGCTATTGATAGCATGTTACTGTTTTTCTTATTGATTTATAAGATTGCCTCCTAATAGGAGACAATCAGCTCCTTTTCTGTAATTTTTGCTCCAAATATTTCTTTGGGTTTGTTACTTTTCTCTTTCAGTTCTGTCTATGATGTTGCTGTGTTTTGACATATCTTTTTATGTAATCAAATATATCAATTTCTCCTCATCATTTTTTGTATTACTTTTATGCTAAGAAAGTCCTTACTTGCCTCAGATTAAAGTCACTTAAGTTTCCTTTAGAAAAAATTTAAAACTTTTCTTTAAAACTTGTTTTTCATCATATAAACATGATATTTTTAATGAATCTTTTTCAGACAGCAGAAAAGAGTTTAACATGAAAACTGATTTCCCTTCCCTCCTCCCAACCTCTATCTCTCCTCGCCAGAAGTAATCACTGTTAACAGTTTCTCGGGTCTCAAATCGGGATATTTTCATGAGCATCAAGCGTAAACAGAACTCACAGCAACACATCGTTTAGTGGACATCTTTTGTCATCTCAAGCGAGTCATGTGTCCTGAAGCTGAGGACTATTGGCTTTAATTTCTCTTCACTCCTAAAAGGAGTTGCTGGGTGATCCTGCAAACGTCACCAAGAAGCCACCAAACCGGCCCTGTGGCCACCTCCCCTCTACCCTCGCTGACCTATATAAGCAGAGGCCATAAAGGCTGTGGGAGGATTCCCCAGAGCAGGTAGTCCTCAGTATAGGACTCTTCACCTGTCTTCAGGGATTTGTGGACAGAATTCAGGAGGTCCATGAACATGGGTGGGAAAGATATTCCATCCTTAATTTCATTATTGCCTAGCTGAAATACAACGGTACTTCAAAAAGTTCATAGAAAGATGTGTACTATCTTTCAATTCTTTTTTTCCATGAATGTTTTGAAGTGCACTTCTATAGCATTTCCTTCAATCATGATTGTGGGCAGCAGACTACAGTCATATTAGCAACACCTGTAACTTTGTCACCAGTGGAAACCACAGGTGTTTTCATATCATATACACTTGTTGTGGATATCTCGAAATATCATTTATAGTCATTACTACTTAGAAATTGCTGTTAGAGCTTGTTGTACAATGTGCTATAAGGCATCATCTTAATGAAACAAGCCAGACACAAGACAAACACTACATATCACTTATATGAGTCAAACACATAGAAGCAGAGAGTGGAATGGTGGCTGCCAGGGGTTGGGGGTTGGGGAA
>NW_007726608.1:347381-354045 GCF_000696425.1 Galeopterus variegatus
GAGTCAAACACATAGAAGCAGAGAGTGGAATGGTGGCTGCCAGGGGTTGGGGGTTGGGGAAACAGGAGGTATTGGTCAAAGGGTACAAAGTTTCACTTATACATGATAAACACATCCTGGAGATCTACTGTACAGCATGGTGCCTATAATTAACAGTATTTGATTGCATACTTAAAAATTTGCTAAGTGGGTGGATCTTATGTTAAGTATTCTCATCACACAAATGCACGAATAAAATAAAATGAGTGGGAGGAAACTTTGGGAGATGATAGATATGTTTTTGGCATTGATTGTGGTGATGGTATCATGGGTGTGCACTTATCTTCAAATTCATTAAGTTTTATACACGAAATATGCACAGCTTTTTGTATGTCAATAATACCTTGATAAGGTGATTTTTAAAAGAAGACACATTAGAGTACAACTTTTAAAATAATTTTGATAATTGCATTTCAATAAAACGGGTTTCCTTTGTAATCTTGAATATTTTATTTTATAAACTTAAAAACATTATTCTGAGAAAGGGTCGACAAGCTTCCCCAGACTGCCAAAGGGATGCATGCACAGATCTCTACAGGGAGAGTGTGGTGTGGGGTGTTTCGCCCACTGGCCCGTCACTCCACATGAGGAACTCCACTGCCTGCTCCTTTGCTAGCTGCTCGCCAAGGTGCAGGGGCCTGCATGAACCTAGAAACTCGTCTCTATTCTTCACTGAGAGAATTCTGAATGCTAAATTCTCTCTGGAACAGCTCTCCAACACATCGAATGCTCACATCTTCCCCTTTGGGAATGCTGAGGTGTGAGAATGTACTGTGGCTGCAGGAGGGGCCCGAGGCTGCCTTGCTGGGGCCCTGCCCAAGGTGACTGGTTGGCATGGAGCGCCCTACCCCACACCTAGCTGTGATGGGCAGAGCTAGGCAGGAGCCTGGGAGGCAGGGTGTGAGAAGAGGCAACCCAGAGTGCACCAGACAACAGGGCGATGGTGAGACCCCACAGTCTCCAGAAAAACCCCACAGGGGGACCCTCCCAGAGACAAGGCCCACCCGCCAAGACCGGGCTACAGCTGCACGACTTAAGCACAGGCACCTTTCTCTGATCCTTTCACCCTCCTTTTACAGCCCCAGAGGGGTGGGAAGCAGCAGAGAGTGCTGAAGAGGAGTAAAACCAAAAGCAGCGACAACCTCCCCTTGGGCCACATGTCCGGCCTGGGATAGACGGGGGAAGCCCCTGAATGCATGTGAAATTAATCTTCGGCTTAGCTTCCCAAAGTTTGTAATACCTGAAATGGAATCTTAATGGCCAGAATGCAGCTGGCTTTAAAACCGAGCGACTAAAGAGCTGTTCATTCGGCCCAAGGAGTGAAGAAGGGACCAGAAACTTGGAGCTTTGGGGGCAGACGTGGAAGAAAGTGTAAAGCCGCTTCATGGCACGCACCAAACAGCTCCGGCTGCTCGCTGTCCTGCTCTTCTGCACTTGTCTGTCTTTTTGTTCTGTCTCCCTTTTTTAAACACAACTCACTTTACTTACCTGAGTCGTATGTATTTTTCAGGTTTCATTTTTAAAAAACATGTAACTCTTTTTTTTTTTTTTTTTTTGTGACCGGTAAGGGGATCGCAACCCTTGGCTTGGTGTCGCCCGCACTGCGCTCAGCCAGTGAGCGCACCGGCCATCCCTATATAGGGTCCGAACCTGCGGCTGGAGCACCGCACTCTCTCGAGTGTGCCATGGGCTCGGCCCCAAAACATGTAACTCTTTAATCAAACTGGAATTGATTTTGCCATGCTGTGTGGGGGACAGGATTGCTGTCACCCTGAGGTTAAGATTGCCACCACGGCCAGGAAAGCCCCGGAGTGTGACAGCATACTTACCTGGCAGGTTTCAAGGAAAAGGTGTGGCTGTTCCTCTGGAAGCTTGTGGGACTCTGCTTGATCAAGGGTAGGCAGGCCGCTGCTCAGGCCTCCCTGGGAGGTTTCAGGGAAGAGACATTGACAATCCTCTGGAAGCTTGGTGGGCTCAGCTTGATCATGCAGAGGCAGGCTACTGCTCAGGCCCTGGGGGAGGAGACGAAAGGACAGCCCACTAAGCCACCTGGGAGAAGCCTGAGGGGGTCGCCTGCTGAATACATCAGCAGGACCTCAATGTCAGCGCTCCTGGCCTGGGGTCACGGAGTCTGAAGACAGTGGGAGATAGACTCCTCAGGTGGCTGGGCTGATGGACAAGGGTCAGGGTGCATTTGCTGATGTTTCTGGGTGGGTCCGAGGCAGCCCCATGTGTCTCCCCACAGTCTTCCATGTGGTGGGTCCTCACCACGGTGACTGCATCTTCGTCTGCCCTCTCCTGCCCAGCCACGAGCCCACCCAACCAAACCCTCCTCCCAACCCCACTATTTCTGCCTGTCTTTCAGGCCACTATCTTTTTTTCTTTCATTTTCCTTCTCCTCCTTAAATCTTTTTTTCCTTCCTTTCATTTTGTTTATTTAACACTTTCTCTCTCCTCATTTTTTCTCCATTACTTTTTTTTTTTCATTCAAAATTCAAGGGACACTGAGAATTCTTTTCAACTTTAAATCAACTCTACATATTACTTTAAAAATTGCCATACAACAGAATATAAAATAAAATGATTCCCTGAAGAAAACATTACCAACTTCCTCCCCACTTTCCTCCACAGGTTGCTACTACCTTGAATTTTCTTACATATTAATTTTTGTGGGAGGAGAGAGTCCGAGAAATATTTTGCAGATCTGTGATGGAAGGACAGGAGGCAGAGGGAGCCTGTGACACCTGATAGTGTCTCTGGAATTCTCACCATTTGAATTAGATGGCGATGGCATGCTGGGTTTGTAGGTAGTTTAATACACTAGCACCCTTTAATTTATATCTGAACTACTCGTAAAGATAAAAGTAGGATGGGAGATCCACGATTTATGTAACACTTCGTCTGAAAAAGTCCTGGAAGCTTTAGTTAACTACGAGACTTATATAAGCTGAAAGTGTTAAGTGGCTTTGAAAAAGACGAATACAGTCTTACAGCGTATTACCAGAAGTGCCATGTTTCAAACATGGGAGACACCAGTGACACAGAAGTCACACTGCAGCCAGAATGGCATACTCAGCACTGGCTGTGGTGGCGAAATGGCCGAAGTAACACTCGCCCCATGCCCAAACGCTGAAAACATGCAACGAGGGACCTGACGGTGTTGCTGGTAATCTCATCACTCCAAATAACCACGTTCAACATATTTTTGGGAAATATCCTTCCAGTATGTTTGCCAAATAGGAGCTGAACAGTAAGAGGAACAATGCAGGTGCACACAGAGGAAGGTGACCAGCACGCGGTGGGAGTGTGTGTAACGTCCACTGGGCCACCAGCAGCGCCAGCTTGGGGAGGGCCACCGTTCCGCGCAGTTGGGAGAACGCTGTTAGTATCTTGGGCAGGACTCTGCCGAGCTGATGTTGAAGTGGGGGTGTGTTCTTAACGTTTGTCTGATTTTGCCTGGGGCCAGTGTCCTAACTGCTGACCTCACTTCGGCTCCTCCATTCAGACCCTTCTACCACTTGGAGGTCGCTGGCTTTCTCCTAAAGCACAGATGAAAGCTTGTCATTCTCCCCTCAAAAAGTAGGCAGCCGTTTTACTGTCTTCAGGATAACGACTAAACTTCTTAGCATGGCATTCGAAGTCCTGCATGACTTGTCCTCAGATTTCATTTCTCCAGTGACATCTCCAATGAAATGTCCTTGTGCACACAGGGGCCAGCCATAGAGCCCACCTTTCTTTCTCTGCAGAGCCTGCATTTCACAGCCCTTACACCACCCCGTGACTAGGCTGACTTTCCTTGCATTCTGTCTCTATTGAATTTTTTTTTTTTTTTAGTCCTTCGACATCGAATTCAAATGCCATTGCCTTTGCAGAACAGTCCTTCCCAGAGACCGCCAGCTCAGTTCACCGTTCTTCCCTCTACACTCTCCCGGCAGCCAGTCTTGAATGAAGGTATTAGACTTGCGGCTCTGTCTGGACTTTAAACTCCTTGAGGTCAGGAAGCCTGTGTCTTTTTTTTTTTTTTTTTTTTTTAACTCCTCTCTTCCATCCCAGAACAGACACACTGTAAACGCACATTGGCTGATTTGACTGCCAATTATAGGAGAGTGCCTGTAGGAAACAGAATGTATACGTTTTATTGACTCTTCACTTTTTGCCCCTGTAGCCAAACCCAGCTCAGCTCATGAACAAGACTTTAAAATGGACTTGCTGAGCAAGAAGACATTTGCTGCCAGTACCAAAGCTATTAAGCTTTGTCTTCCAAAGAATTTCTTTCCTTCTCTTGGGAACATGTCAATTGCATTATCTGGTTATAGAATTTTAGAATTGAGCCTCCGTGACCAGTTCTCTAGTCTACCTTCAGCAGAGGCTTTTAATCACAGGCTGGTTTCATTGTGCCACCCATAACCCACCTTTATCATTTGCCAGACGACTTGTGGTTGTAGACACTTGTTCTAATAATATCTCAATCAAAGCATCATCAGAAAAATATCCTTGCTGGGAGAAAATCACATGATGCTTTCTTTCAGAAAAGAAAAGCTCTTGGATTTTTGGATATTTCAAGTTAACCTGCATTATTTTCTCTCTCTTTTAATTCTAGTAGTCAAAGGTGACTGGTCCCATTGCCCAGGATTTAGTTTAAAAAAAAAAGTGACTAGGTCACTCTTTTTTTTTTAGATGGTGGATTTCTAATTACTTAAGGGATTGGCCTTTCGCATGTGGACATGAGAAGACTTGTTAGATCCAGGTCTTAGTGTGACAAATATTTCTTCCCCTGAAACAGTGCATAACGTGGGGTACTCCAGTCTCCCTGGGCTTTAGATGTGCGAGAGGTCTGAGAAGGCAATGGGGTCTGGAAATATGGATGTGGATTTTGTACACACAGCAGGACTTGCTGATGCTGGGGTGTGCGTGCAGGTGAGTACTTGAGTAAACACCACGCACACAAGAAGTGAGGTTTCAGAGAAAGTAGGTTCAAACAACGTTTGAAGGAGAACTGAGCAAAAACAGGCTGTAGGGCCCTTTCGGACATTTGATCAAGGCTATGTGACAGCATCAGGGAGTCTGGTTTGGGGAAATTCCAGGGAGAGAAACAAAGATGTTACAGAGGTGGGGCTTGCGTGTCTGTGGAAGAGGGAGTGTTATCTCACTCTGTCGTCCTGCTGACTGAGTCATAATTTATGAGTTTGCGTGCCTGGTTATCATGCTGGACTGAGTAGGCACCCGGAAGACATTCGATAAAGTGTAATTTGAATTGGTTTGGCTGGGACCCGGGAGGAAGGCGGAGCTTAGGGAGTGCCTTCTGCTGGGACCAGGCTTGGGAAGTAGAACTGGGACCAGGTTGATGCCTGGGTACACGTGTGTTTGTACTAAATTGATGGAATAACATGGAACTGTGCAAATAGTGTAAATGACCTGTAGATTGCACCCTGTGCTTGCTTGGGATTGTAGAAAAATTGTTTTTCCACTTCAAATTGCCACCCAACCTGAGTACGGGAGCGGGCAAGATACATACAAGCGCATACCATGGGCCCTGAGGCCACGACATCTCTTTGAAGGAGAAATATTTCCAGATCTCTTCAGAATTGGAAGCAGAGAGTCACCCCAGCACCTGAAGCCTTCTGTCCAAGGGTTTGCTAGAATTCCCTGAGAAGTCTTCGGTGCAGCTCACTTTCTCTCCTTTTAATAAGCAGGAGTCCAAGACTCCTTGTCAGGAATGGAGGGAAAACTGTCCTTTCTTGGGATCTCTGGGCAGTTTAATTAATTGGCCTCTCAATGCCCAGCTCTCATCATCTTTTCCATTTTTTAGTTTACGTAATAGCCCACTCAAGACTTTGAGGCAGAAATAATTGGAAAGGTTCTAGAGCCAAGAGGGATGCCAGAGGAAGGCTGTGCAAGGACAGGGAAGTGGAGTGAATGGAGAAAGCTGAAGCTGAAGAGGTGCATGAGATGGCACGTGCTTCTGAGAGCCACGGCCAGGGAAGGTCTCCTGGGATGGTAAAGCAGCAGGTAATGGCCCCAGGGGCTGAGCTGGAGGCAAAGACCAACTAACCAGCAAAGCTAGGGGGATGTTCGGCTCAGATGTGGATCAGTCTCTGGCTAATCATATGCAAACAAGCCCAATTTTACTGGGTGTGACCAGAGATCAAAGAAGTAACAGTCTGGGACATTTCATGTGAGTGGAGTGATAACACCCTAGAGAAGAAAAACTGTTTAGTTAGTTAAAGAAAGAATCCTTAAAAAACAGCAACAACCACCACCACCACCACAACAAAAACCCAACAAATTCTGAAGCATGGATTAACAAAATAAATACTTGCCAGTAGTCTCAAGTATGAACCATCTAACCAACAAATGGCTTCTGTCAACAGCACAAAGCTTGCTGCCATAGCCCCAGAGGAGAGGGAGTAACAGACTATAAATGTGGAAAAGGTTGCTAACACAGAAGCAAGAGCCAGCAAGACTGAAACCAGCTAGTCCTGAACCACAGACACACACACAAGTCAACATACCATTTATCACCATTTCACCACCAGCCTTGCTAAATAACATCCATTGAGTAGGCTGAGCCCCCAGGTGGCAGCTGAAATCCTCAGCAAATACTGTATTTTATTGTGGCATCCCA
>NW_007726608.1:355008-365402 GCF_000696425.1 Galeopterus variegatus
TGCCAGAGGAAGGCTGTGCAAGGACAGGGAAGTGGAGTGGAGAAAGCTGAAGCTGAAGAGGTGCATGAGATGGCACGTGCTTCTGAGAGCCACGGCCAGGGAAGGTCTCCTGGGATGGTAAAGCAGCAGGTAATGGCCCCAGGGGCTGAGCTGGAGGCAAAGACCAACTAACCAGCAAAGCTAGGGGGATGTTCGGCTCAGATGTGGATCAGTCTCTGGCTAATCATATGCAAACAAGCCCAATTTTACTGGGTGTGACCAGAGATCAAAGAAGTAACAGTCTGGGACATTTCATGTGAGTGGAGTGATAACACCCTAAAGAAGAAAAACTGTTTAGTTAGTTAAAGAAAGAATCCTTAAAAAACAGCAACAACCACCACCACCACCACAACAAAAACCCAACAAATTCTGAAGCATGGATTAACAAAATAAATACTTGCCAGTAGTCTCAAGTATGAACCATCTAACCAACAAATGGCTTCTGTCAACAGCACAAAGCTTGCTGCCATAGCCCCAGAGGAGAGGGAGTAACAGACTATAAATGTGGAAAAGGTTGCTAACACAGAAGCAAGAGCCAGCAAGACTGAAACCAGCTAGTCCTAAACCACAGACACACACAAAAGTCAACATACCATTTGTCACCATTTCACCACCAGCCTTGCTAAATAACATCCATTGAGTAGGCTGAGCCCCCAGGTGGCAGCTGAAATCCTCAGCAAATACTGTATTTTATTGTGGCATCCCACCCTGGAGGGCAGCTGGAAGCAGTTTGTCAGTGAAAATTCAAGAAAGAGAATCCATGTCTACTCAGGGCTTATGTTTAACACAATATCAAATAAAGGTACTTGAAAATTTAATTTCTTTTGGTGGTGGGAAGTGGGTGGGTGGGCAGGGGATAAAGGTGGATTGGAGAAAGGGAAGGAGAAAAGGAATGAAAAAACACTAGGCTTTGAAAAAGCAAATAATATTTGGTTAGAATGGTGCAAGGAGAGACGGTTTGGTAGTTTTCCTCACTGTTCTGTACTAACACATACCCCTTATGACAGGTGGGCTCGAGCCCATGAAGGGCTGTGGATGGCAAAGCCACCCCATGCGTGGACAAGCAGCTCTGCTCCATTAATACGTGAGGCTCCTGCTCTTGTCCTTTCCCTGAATGCATGTCACTTGGATAAACTGTATCAGCTACTGATAAATTCACAAATTGAAACAAAGGAAACTCTCACTTCTCCAGAAACCCCGTGTTCCGTGGAATGTCATGTTTGTCTCCCTTCATCCCACGGATTCGCACATGGCTACTCTGTGTCAGGAAAGTGGAGACGAGCAGGTGCATTTGGAGGTTCTATGACCATTGATGGAAATACATTTCCTAAGTTACTAAAATGTACAGTAATGAATATAAAGTTACTGAAACTACGTGTCTAAGTGCATGTATACATCTAGGGTAAGGCAGAAAATTTGAGGATGAGAGATAATATGATTTCAGAGCCTACTTAGTGTCAGGTTTTTTGGAGACTATATTACTTAATCTTTATAACAGTCAATGAGTTATCCATTATTCCCCACATTTTACAAAGCAAGGAATGGAATCTCAGAGTAACTTGTTCAAAATCCTTCTAAAGATAACAAGCAGTCAAGGGTTTGGATCCCCTTCCTGGCCAGCTGCCAAAAAAAAAAAAAGACAGTAAGCACGCTGCACATGAAAACTTGTCTTTTCATGAGACATTAGTTGCTGTGATGCTGTGAGTGTGTGAGGAATGTCAGTGGTTTTTAATGCTTTCAGAATGAAATTTAATTTTACGATGTGTTTATTAGAATTTTAACCTCTAAAAATTGGACTAATGGTGGCAGAGGGGGCAATATTAGGGGCCGTCTGGGGGAATCACATTGGTGATGATTTCCTGTGATGTTTCTTCTGTGAACTTGAGATCCCACTTAGTGAATCAGAAGTTATAGATGGCATATAAACATAATGAAACGCTGCTTGGTTATTTGCTCATTTGTTTCTGGTTTTGACAAGAATGAACATATTTTGGAGACACTCACCTTCCATAAGAGCAGGTTGTTTAGAGGAAAAATGCTGGGCAAATACTGCAGGGTGCATACAACAGTTTAAGCTCCTCAGTGCTGCACAAAGATGCCATCACACCCTTTTGTTGGAATTATGGAGGGAATAGATTCAAGAATCGCAGAACTAAGGCTCAATCAGGAGCCAGCGTAGGTAAACAGGATGACAAAAATAATTTCGTATTTATATAAATGTGTCTCTTTAAGCCTGAGGATTCATTAATTCTAAGTTAACTAAGAGGTGACCAGGTCAGGAGGCACAAGGAACTAATAACTTGATTTTAATTTACTTCTGCTAAGACTAGTTAGATGTGAACACTTAATTTTTGGTACTAACAAGTTGTCTCAGTATATGCCTAACATAATGCCTTGAAGTGTCCCTTAGATTCTAAATTGCTAAAAGCAGGGGCCACGCTTGTCTTCTTCAGGTGCCCCTGGACCCACCCTCTGCCTGCTCTATGGCTGGAGTTGGGGGCTCCATCCGCAGGCTCCCTGCCTCTGCCTTCCAACTGAATTTAGCCGATGGGAGGTGCCAGTGCAAGTCCCAGGATGGAGGAATGGGAGGTCCAGACTCCCTGCCTGCTGGGTGGTGGTGAGTTAAGGCTGGGCAGCCTCCCCTGCCCCTTCAGTGCTGCTGGCTCCCCCCTGTTGCTAGCCTGGTATACTTCTCTACGTCTTGTTGGTTTCCTGAACTCTGCTCACACCTCTGAAACAGGCTCTTTATGAAACTCTCCTCAAATTACCCACTTTGGCTGTGCCACCTGTCTCCTGCCTGGGCCCTGACTGATCCTGTGTATCACAGTACTTTATACACAGTAGGACATTCAATAAAGGCTTGTTTAATTCAATTAAATGGAATGGTCTGACGATTCTTATATTTTCATTCCAAGATTGCTTATGTTAGGGTGATCAGTTGTTTCAGTTTGGGTCTGTGGGGGTGCGGTTTCCACGACTCAGGACTTTTAGTTTTAAAATCGGGACAGTCCTGGATAAAGCAGGATGAGTTGGTCACCACGGCATGTTCTCTCTTTTTACATTTTTAGCTGGGGGCTCACTGGTTAGCTCAGTTGGTTAGAGCACAGCCTTACAACACCAAGGCCACGTGTTCACCTCAGCCAGCCCCCCAAAAAAAGAAAGAAAATTCTTAATTGGCTATTGAAGAACATTATCTTATCTTCCAAAAGATTTTTATGATCATATTTAAGCTAAAATTATTTTATTAAACAATAATAGAAAAAATCTGAGTCTGAAGCTCTTAAGGTAAGCTGCTGTCAAGCAGAGTGTGTACCCAGCATTGTGCTGCATCTGTTTCAATCTGCTCACTCTCCGTGAAGTCACCTGAGGAATGATTAAGACAGCAAGTTTCTTAAGAAGTTTTCAGTGAAGAGAACGGCAAGTGCATCACAGTGAAAAATGGGGCTGCTCAAATGTGGTTCCTAACTTTAAAAACACTTGTAGGCATTTTGAAAGACAGTTTCTTGTTGCCCTATCCTTCCTGCATACTGTTATCCTGAGAACATAAGAAGATATTTACATATTATGAAGAGCATACTTCACTGCTTTGTGTTGCCAATTCCACTTATTGGTATATTTTAATTCCTAGGAGGCAGGTCAATTGGAAAGGAAAAAGCAGCAATCCCAGACAAAACTAACATTTGGAGAAGGAATCTTTATTTACATTGGGTAACAGTTGGAATACAGTTTATTTTATTGTTTTCATTACAAATACATTTATTAAATGACAATATTGACCGCTATCGTACTGCTTTAGTAAATGGGCTGCCTGGGAGGAGGAAATTTAATTGAGTTAGGAATTGACCATGATCGGAATGTTTTTCAATCCAAGATATTATTTTCCGCTAGGAGAGCTTTTGACTATTCACTCCAGGAAGCCAGAATTTCACATATTTACCCCTTTACACTGCCATTTAATATTAATTTTCTTGATCTACTTCTGCTCCTTGGATCATTGGTCCCTTTTAAGAGTTGGACAAGTTCTTTAAAATAAATTAGTAGTATTGGTTGTGGTTAAGTTAGAATTTAACAACTCACCTCAGGGGCCTCAGGATAGATCCCTTTGGTATCATCTTTATTTTCTCCATGGACAAAGAAAATGCTATTTATAGAAATAGCTGTTAACATTATTTTCCAACTATAAGATACTATAAGAACATATGAAAGATATTGACCTAAGTGTATTCAATTTAATTCATTTTAACAGGCATTTATTGTATGCCTACTAAGTGTAAGAGGGTAATAGAAAATCAGATTTCATGAAGAGTATATACTTATTGAAACATCAAACTCTTAGAAAGAAAAAAATCAGTAATCATTCATTTTGGTTAAGTTCTAAAAATTATATTAAATATATTCATAGATATTTTTAAACGGAATTTTCAAGATTATATTCCCCTTCTGTTTTGTAACCTTGTGAAATCTGTAAGAATTTGACTCAGTGTTTACAAGTACACTTTTTTCTTGAGAGAAATGTGAGGACATGAAATGAGATCCCAGAGTCCCACAGTAAACCCTCCCTAGCTTCTTTGGTTGGTCCACGTGTTTGCTTCACAAGATTAGTATGTGATGTCCGTGCTTGACAACACAGCAGAATTCAAGTTTAATTGACTTAGCAGTGACTGGGTTATAATCTTGAGTTGCTGTAGCCATTGAAATGGACTGCAGAAAAGAGTACAGACTGTAACTTTGTTAGACCCAGTGGGGGGAATCTGGTCCAAATTGAGTTTTCTTTGATAGTAGAGACAACTTTCTTTCTCTATCACGGCAATAGATGTTTTGGGGGAAGTGGCAAGAGATCTCGGGAAATGAAAGTTCTGTTGATCACTTCATTGAAGAAACTGTGCTCATAAAATATCAAGAAGATCTCCCATGGTGGATGACCAGATTATCTGATCTTAGCTCAAAACGCCGCATGCCGGGTAATAATGGTCGACTTTGAAGGACATTGGTCAAGGATCTCCGCCATAAGACTTCTCCCATCTCTGTTGTCTTCATTACACCATCGTTCCTTTGGCTCTAGAAGTCATTTTTTTTTTTTTGTCTTTTTTCATGACCGGCAACGGATCGCAACCCTCAGGGTCGCCCCCGTACCGGACCGGGACCGGCAACAGGATCGCAACACGCGGTGCTGCACCCGCACCTTGCTCAGCCAGTGAGCGGGAACCGGTCTGTATGTGGGATCCGAACCCCCCGAGGGAGCGCCGCCGCGCTTCCCAAGTGGCGCACTGCAGCAGTGCGCCACCGGACCGGCCCTCTAGAAGTCATTTTTTTTTTTTTGTCTTTTTTCATGACCGGCAACGGATCGCAACCCTCAGGGTCGCCCCCGTACCGGACCGGGACCGGCAACAGGATCGCAACACGCGGTGCTGCACCCGCACCTTGCTCAGCCAGTGAGCGGGAACCGGTCTGTATGTGGGATCCGAACCCCCCGAGGGAGCGCCGCCGCGCTTCCCAAGTGGCGCACTGCAGCAGTGCGCCACCGGACCGGCCCTCTAGAAGTCATTTTGATTTTCATGAAAAAGAGTCATAACTCTAAAAGCCATGAAAGGTGAATATCCTACTGATAACGTGATTAGCTAATAGTCAGCTCAGACCTTCCAAGAATGGGGTTCAAGACAGCAATATGAACAGGGAAGAGGCACTATGGGGCAACGTGGGGCAAGAAGTGATCAGATGGGAGGTAAGATTGGGCCAAAGTTTAAACCACTTGATATTAAATTTCGTGAAGGGACAATGCGTATTAATATAGTTAACCACATCTTCTGATCCTGTAATCCCACTTCTGTAAATTTATATTAAGGAGAAACACTCAGATACATGCACAAGGGTGTACATACAAGAAGGTTTATCACAGTATTATCTAAAAGTAGTATAAAAATTGAAATAACCTGAATATCTATCAATAAGGGGTTGGAACACTCTGCAGGAATCCGAAATGATAATGTAGATGCATATGTCAATGAAGGCAATGATATATTATTTAATTACAAAGAAAACAATACCAAAAATTATGTATATCACCATCCAATTTTTGTTTTTAAGATATATTCAGGTAGAAAAATAGAGTCAATATGCAATTATTAATTTGCATTAATTGCATCAGTTAAATAGAAAAGTTTGGAATTATAAATGATGTTATCTCTGGGTAGTGGCAATATGGATTTTTTAAGAACTTTTTTTATACTTTTAAGATTAAAAAAACCCTATACAGCTATTGCCTTAAAAATGAGAAGAACAGCCCATTAGTTCAGTTGGCTAGAGTGTGGTGCTGATCACACCGAGGTCATGGGTTTGAATCCCATACAATACCCAAAAAACAATTAAAAAAATGAGAAAAACAATGAAAATAGTCAAAAATCCCTTTCTCTTATTTATTTATTTTTAATTAGAAATAAAACTGTAAAATGTAGAAAAATAGAAAATGCACAGACATGCATAAAAAAAGTTGTCAGATTCACCACATGATTCGTCAGAATTACTTTACCAATTGAAAAAAACCTTTTCATTTTGAAAAGTGAAATGTGACTTTGCCTAAGCAGAAGTCCCTTGCAGTGGGTCCTGATGCTCTGGCTGCAGCAGGAAGTCTCTTTGCTGGGAAATTAAAAGCCTCAGCTGCACTGGGCTCTGGAAGCTACCACAATTAAAGCAGCCTGGTGGCTGAAATGGGAGTCAGGGAACTGAGGACAACCTCCTTCAAACATGACTTTGTCTTCTGTACCTCGACCCATCCTTTTCCTCCTGATTCTGTCCCATGTCCCAACTGCCTGCTCGTACTTGCTCTTGAATGCTCCGTTGACTTCATTTATCATTCCCAGAACTGACTTGGACCTCCATCAAGTCTTTTCTCATGGGATATAATCTCTTTGTCCCTCTCTTGGGGCTTCTATCTCATGCCACCTGTATTGTATTGATTTGAGCACCTGTCTTATTTTGCTTGTAGAATGAAAGCTCCTTGTTGCCTCCAAGTGTCTGTGTTACCCATTTCTTTTTTTTTTTTTTTTGGTGGCCAGCATGGGGATCTGAACCCTTGACCATGGTGTTATAACACAATGTTCTAACCAACTGAGCTAACCGGCCAGCCCTTGTTACTCATTACCATACACCTGAAGCATCTAGCTCCATGCCTTTCTGACAAGAGGTACCCAAAAACATATACAGTAAATAAATGAAAGAAGGAATGGATGACTTCCTCAGGTTGTGGCTCTCATGGCATCTGGACTTTCTTGTTATTTCTTAGCGAAGTAGAAAACCACTTTTACATTCTATCTGTCCATGTCTAGAATCCAGGCATCCCTTGGTGAAGATAAGGCATAAAGAATTACTGCAGCCTTCTCTGACATTGGTGAACACAGGGTGCAGGATGCGCTGTCATCTGACTTGGAGGAAGTAGAAAATAGAAACCGGCCAACTATTTCTTAAGTCATTAAAAATTATTAAAAAAAAGCAATAAGAGACACAAAAGTAACTATTGCAATAAAATGGAAGCTCTGGCTACAAAAAATTAATTTAGATATGCCAGCTGGGAGAAGATTTAAAGAGAACTCAACGGGGAAGAGCTTGTAAGAGAGAAGGCCTTGTCAGAACAGCCACGGTATCATGACTGTGGAATACAGAGAGCTCATGTTGACCAATTTCTGCATACATGCCAGGAAAATCATTAGTTTTAAATAAAAGGGGTCTTTCTAAGAATTCTGCCCTACTACCTCAGAAACAATTCAGTTGCTACAAGGTCTTACCATTGCTTCTCTTCAGGAATAACTTTGAGGCAGGGTTCCGCGTATTTTATTCCTGCTTTTCCCCCAGGCTGGCCTTTGTCCCGCCTGGAATGCCATAAAATTCTTCTGGCTTCTCTGTACTCTCTGATCACCACCTGCGATCACAATGCCAACAGGAGGAGTTTACTACAGTAAATGGTAAAATGAAGGCTTGCAGCACTTAACTACTCTCCCCAGGTCCATATTGAATTTGAGAGGGAGCCAGCATTTTGTGCTTGTGCAGAGGAAGCAATAAATATCATTCAACACTGATCAAAAGTAGCAATGCATTTAAAATGATAAAGAAGAACAAACAATACTTAAGGATGTCAAGCTTGCTCTTCTTCACCACAATGTATGTCTATATCTTGGTTACCTGCAATTTATAATGATGTATTGTGATATGTTAAAAAGTAAGTAAGCCAAGTGGCCCAATACTTATCATGAGGGTTGTAAGGCTACCGTCTGCAGACATGAAAAAGTGTCTGCATTATACCTGAAGGACCATCTCAATTCCTCTTTTACCTTCTCTCTCTCTTTCATTTTTTTTTTTTTTTTTTTTTTTTTTTGGTGGCTGCACAGTAAGGATCTGAACATTTGGCCTTGGTGTTATAATGCCGCACTCTACCCAACTGTGCTAACAGGCCAGCCCTATTTACCTTCTTTAATAGATTGGGGGACAGACATGACAAGGGGGTGCTCCTTGTCTTCAAATGGTCTGCAGCCTGGTAGGAAGACAAATTTAAATTTTGTGAAGGGACAATACATATTTAACTGACACCGTATACAAAAAGCCCTAGAATGAGGAAGAAGTAACAACGTGTTCAGATGGAAACGAGGAAGTGATTCATTCTAGGGCAGGGAGGGCAAGAGCAGACAGGGGTTTGGCACTCCTGTGCAGAGGGTTTTTGGTAACACACCATCCAAGGATGGTGTTGGAAAGTCTATACGTTTTGGAATTTGTTTTGTGTAAATAAAAAACAACTGAGGTCATTTCACTGGCTTTTAAGACACGAAGATGAAAGTGTCACTATCTTTAAAACTATTTTAACTCACGTCCTATAGAGCTGATAGAGTTTGGGTGTGTTGTCCCCTCCAAAACTCATGTGGAAATTTGATCCCCAAAGTGGCAGTGTTGGAAACTGATTGAGTCATGGGGGCGGATCCCTCATGAATGGATTAATGCTCTCCCTGGGGGAGGGGGGACTAATGAGTGAGTTCTCGCTCTATTAGTTCCTGTGAGAGCTGGTTGTTTAAAAGACCCTGGCACCTCCTCTCTCTTGCTTCCTCTCGCCATGTGATCTGCTTGTACCACCAATGAATAGAAGCAGCTTGAGGCCCGTGCCAGATGCAGCTGTCCCAGAATCGTAAGCCAAATAAACCTCTGTTCTTTATGAATTACCCAGTCTCTGGTATTTCTGTTATAGCAACACAAATGGACTAAAACAAGAGCTAAGCAGAACTCTATCTCAGATGATGCATCAATATTGCTGTTGTTAACACAGGCACCTGGAGAAACTGAGGTCTTGCTAAATCAGTCAGAATGCACATGGATTTCTGTAATAGCACCTGAGGCTTGTTGGGGAACATGCAATGTGACCCTAACAGGCTGGCATCATCCCCCAACTTGTCCCTGTGTCCACACTGGGCTCCATACATCACAGTTTAATCTAGGATCCAATGTGCTTTTCCTGGAAGCTGCCTTTAAGGCAGAGATTGTTCAGGGTAGCTGAAAGCTGAAAAAGCTGGCAGCTAGGGGAGAAGGCTCCTTGATCCCAGGCTGACCAGCAGCGATGCTGCAAAGGGGACCAGATCGATTGTTAGTGTACTGAACTGTGATGATAGTATCTTATGTTTATCGAGAGCTTATTATATACTGGGCATTGCACTGAGCACTGTACATCAATTCTCTAATCTTCACAACAACCCTGTCAGCAGTATTCTATAATAATTCTTGTTTTACAGATGAGGCACTGCAGTTCACGGACGTCAAGTTAACTTCCCAAAAGTAATGTAGTAAATGGTAGAACTGGGACTTGAAACTAGGCACTCTGACGTTCTCTCTTATCCTCCTCATGCTGTCAAAATCTAATTTCAGAAGAGGCACTAGAGACAGTATGAGAGGCAGTATGGCATGGGGGTTAGGGACAGGGACTGTGGAGTCAGTCTGACACGGGTTGGAGTACTGGCTCCATGCCTCCCTGCATGACCAGACACAAGAGCGCTCTCCTTCAGTGTGTGCATCTGTAAGGTGCTGGTAGCAGCCCACATGCCTCATAGGTCGCTGTAAGCACGAAATCAAATGATATGTACAAAACCCTGGCGTGTGGTCTGCTCTCAATAAATGTCAGCTACTATTATTATCCACAAGGCATTATGTGTGAATGTGCCATTGGCTGGGATATTTGTGTTCAGGTCAAAAAGAAATGAATCTAATGGTAGAAATTTTAAGACTCTACTGAGTGTTCATTTGTTTTGTGTTTTGTTTTTTCTTTTATTAATTTTTTTCCTGTACTGAGTTTTTTTTTTTTTTTTTTTTTTTTTTTTTTTTTTTTTTTC
>NW_007726608.1:365790-369939 GCF_000696425.1 Galeopterus variegatus
GTTGCTCCCGCGCCTCGCTCAGCCAGTGAGCGGGAACCAGTCTGTATGTGGGATCCGAACCCTCGGGCGGGAGCGCCACCGCGCTTCCCAAGCGGCGCACTATCCAGTGCGCCACCGGGCCGGCCCTGTACTGAGTTTTTAATTACTTAAATTAATTACTCAATTGCACAAAACCCAGATAATACAGATAAATCACCTTTAGTCGCCCCCATGGTGGAACCTGACTCTTGGTCAGTTCTGTGGGGGAGTCATGCATGATAAAGGGCGGTGACGCCCTTTCTTGGAATCTGGAAGTTACCCATGCAGCCCGCCATCCTGGGGCAGCTTTTGCTCTGGCGTTACAGCTCGATCACCTTTAGTCGCCCCCATGGTGGAACCTGACTCTTGGTCAGTTCTGTGGGGGAGTCATGATAAAGGGTGACGCCCTTTCTTGGAATCTGGAAGTTACCCATGCAGCCCGCCATCCTGGGGCAGCTTTTGCTCTGGCGTTACAGCTCACGGGTCATCTTGCTGCCCTCGTTGAAAGTATGGCTGGGGATCGTGAGTGCAGGGAGCAAGCATTCCGGTAGGATGGAGAAGCAACAGATACGGGGAGGCAGTATCCTGTCCTGCTCTGCCCCAGCTGGCTGTGTGGTCTTAGTCCTCGCTTCCTGGTTGTAAAATAAGGGTTTGAAACTGGAGAATCGTCTGGGCCATTGTCAAGGGGCCGTTTTGCTTGAGCTCCTATTTTGTAGGTGCGGGAATGATGAACCACATCCACAGGGCCCAAGGTCACACAGTGGGTAAATGGCAGAGCTAAGACTAGAAAGAACCCCTCCCCCGAGTTCTTGTGGTTTGGGTATTTGTAACAAATGAGTTGTGAATTTTTTCTTTGCTCTCTCATCGAATTTCTCATAAACAGGAGTCATTTTACGCTCTGAAATGCTCCAGGTCTGACACTCTATACCTTCTCCCTCTTGGGAGCTAGCAGAGTGGTTCCAAGCATGGACGCGTGAATAAATGAGAGGGGGAATCCCAGTGTGGCAGGACACAGGCATGCGTGAACCCAACATCTGCAGCTGTCCCCAGCACAAGTGTCCTTCAGCTGCGCCTGGAAACAGCTGCCCTGGGCCTCTACCCATAGCCACCAACTGCTGGGAGTAAGGATAGTGGCCGCCTGCACGGGCCACCTTCTCTTGTCTTCCTCACGCCCCTCCCTGCTCACCATTCTGCCTTCACTGGAAACTGCCAACAGTCTTGCCCAGGAAGAAATTCAGGGCGAATTCCTGGCATCCCTCCATCCCATGGGAATGGAAATCACTTCGGCATCTGTCAGTGACTTGGGGTAACAGAGTCACTATTGCTGGAGCGCAGTGTTCCAACTCTCCTGCTGCCGCTTGTCCTGGCCTGCATTCCCAGGGCTGCTGCTGTTCTGAGCTGCTCTGGCAAAGGGAGCAGACTTAGCCTCTGCACCCGGAGCGCCTGTGCCCGCTGCTTCTGGCTTTGGACTGGTTCACAGAGCTTGCTTTCCCCACAAATTGGTAGCAGCAGGTCTGCTTGTACTTAACTGTTAATTGCTTTTTCTTTTATGCCACACTGGTGGCCTGCCCTCCTATAGCCTCCGTTGAAGCCTCTCCCTGGATGACTTAGATCTGTCCTTCCTTCATCCAACCCAGAAGACAAACTCAGTCTTGGGTGTGTAGGTCTGTGACAAGTCCAGAAATGTTCCCCACACATACACATGAGGAATGACTCTTTAGGGAAAGATTTTCAGAACACAACTGCAGCGTCCGAGTGACTTGAGCGCTGTGGTCTCCGTCACTGACTACACCAGGTGAGTGACCCATCACTGAGAAAGACAGAGTTCATAGGGCTAAGTCGGACAGGGGAGAGAAGAGGACTCTGAGGAGAGATCGGGGAAAGCAGACAGCCGTCACTAAGGAACCAGACAAGAGCTATGGGGTCAGCAGACTTGAGTCGATTCTAATGCAGCTCTGCCATTTACTGGGTGTTTGACTGACAAGTCATTAACCTCCTGTGTGGTCATTTCCTCACCTACAGCAGGAGAGGGTTGGGTTAAAGGACCCCTTCTGGAGGAAGTATTCAATTAGCACACCAGCTCCTCTTCGCATGGGCTAGGGCCACGGTAGGGAGAGGAGGGGGTAGAATCTTCAGTGTGGTCCCTGCCTCTAAGGAATCTGTGACCTTAGGGAGACAAAGACTTGGAATGACAGTGGTGACAAGTCCATTGTGTAAGATTTTGTGCTGACTTGAAGAGCTTGTTTTTCTTATACTGTAAATATTTAAGGTGTCCAACACGATTTTTGATATACATGTACATAGTGGAGTGATTACTATAGTCAAGCAAATTAACATATCCATCTCCTGGCAGTTACTTTTTTTTGTTCCTAAGTAAAGTTTTGGCATCCAATCCAGTGCTATTAACTGTAGTCATCATGCTTATTTCAACCACAGAATTTAGAAAGGAGGAGAGGTCTGGGAAGCTTCACGGAGGAGGTAAAACAGGACGGCCTTGAGGGACGCTAGACCGTGAGACGGGAGAGAACGAAGGGGGGAGCGCGGCACACACAAGGGCCGGGGGCACACCCTGGAAGAGGGGCTGGGCGCGCTGGGTGGCCCAGCAACAACCACTCCATTCCTTCCTTCCCCTGTCCATCTCGTTCTGAGTATCCACTATGTAAATTATCTACAGCCTCTGGTTGAGGAGACTTTAGAGCAAGACATGCACTGAAATTATTAAGTGCATGTTTCTGGTATTAAGGCTTAGAGGGAAAATTGATCAGATTAAAAGGAACCAAATAGAAGAATTATGGATGCCTTTGACCCCTTCTCCAGAAATTCTGATTTAATTGGTCAGGGGAGAGAATCTGACTGTAGCCCCTTTCCCTATCTACCTTCCTTCCTCCTTTCCTTCCTTCCTTCCTTCCTTCCTCTCTCTTTCTTTCTGCAGCTATTTGAATGTAAGGTGATAAGGGCTTGAAATAAAATAGTAGCAGTCAAAATGGACAAGAAATTAACATAAAGAGACATTTTAAAGGAAAAAAAAAAAAAAAGCCGGCTATCTTGACCAATGAAACATAGCTGGGTTAAAGACAGATTCATTTCTTGAAAATATAGTAGTCCCTCCTTATCCATGCTTTCAGTCACCCGTGGTCAACTTCGATCCAAAAATAATAAATGGAAAATTCCAGAAATAAATAATTCATTAGTTTTGAATTGCAAGCCACTCTAGTAGTGTGATGAAATCTTGCACCGTCCTGCTCTGTCCCACCCTGGGACCTGAATCATTCCTCTGTCCAGTGTGTCCATGTGGCGTATTCTGCCCACCCGGCTAGTGACTTAGCAGCCACCTCAGTCATCAGACTGTCACAGTATTGCAGTGCTTGTGTTCAAGTAACCCTTATTTTACTTAATAATGGTCCCAAAGCACGAGAGTACTGATGCTTTCAATTTGGATATGCCAAAGAGAAGCCACAAAGTACTTCCTTCAAGTAAAAAGGCAAAAGTATAAGAAAAAACCTGGTATGTATAGGTTTGGGTACTATCCATAGTTTCAAGTATCCATTGGGGGTATGGAATGTGTCCCCCATGGATGAGAGGACCACTGTATTAGTTGAGCGCATACGATATGCTTTATACCAAATCAGAAACTATGGGAAATCTAGAGGTAAAGACCCTGGTCCTTCTTTCAAGTAGCCGATATCTAGTATAAAAGTAAATAACTACAATATGAGGATAATGTGAAAACTGTCTTAAGGCAATGTTTTTTTTTTCCTTTTTGTCTTTTTTCGTGTCCGGCAACGGATCGCAACCCTTGGTGTCGCGCTCGTACCGGACCGGGACCGGCAACGGGATCGCAACCCTCGGTGTTGCACCCGCACCTCGCTCAGCCAGTGAGCCGCCGGTCTGTATGTGGGATCTGAAGCCTCGGCAGGAGCGCCACCGCGCTCCCAAGCGGCGCACTGTAGCAGTGCGCCACCGGGCCAGCCCAAGGCAATGTTTTTTAAGGTGTAGAGATGCAGGGAGGAGAAAGTCAGAGTTTCCCTCTCCAGGGGTGGATGAAGAAAGAAGCCTCAGAGGTACGTTTAGCCACAGTTTGAAGCCTGGGGAAGTTTTCAGCAGGTGGGGGGGGGGAAGGAGTGGAGGGGG
>NW_007726608.1:370029-393258 GCF_000696425.1 Galeopterus variegatus
GGGAAGCAGTGGAGGGGGTGGGGGAAGTTGTTAGTGGTGGGGGTGGGGGAAGGAGCACATGGAGCAGTCTTGAGGTGTGATGGACAGCAGAGTTAACCGTGGCAGTGAGCAGCCTGATTCCTAGGAAGCATGAGGTGTATGGAAGCTTGGTGGAAAGGATGGATTACTATCAGGAAAGGCTATAAAGTTGGGTTGAAGTCAGATTTTTAAGATGTTAACTTAAAAAAATAATGTTCTAGGTTTTGATCCCTGCACTGACTAGCCTTCAAAAAAAAATTGTTGGCAGTATTTTATTTCTTGACCTTAGTAGTGGTTATATGGGTGTTCACTTTTTAAGCATTTCTTTAAATATACATAAAATCTTCATAAGCTTTCTGCATGTATGTCATATTTCACAGTTTAAAAATGTTTAAAGAACAGTGGAAAATCAATACAGGTTGCTTGGGACCAGAGTGTTTTGAACTTCAGATTTTTGCAGATTTTGTAATATTTGCATTATACTTACCAGTTGAGCATCCTAATCTGAAAATCTGAAATCTGAAAAGAAAATTGCATTTCTTTTGAAGGTCATGTTTGTTCTCAAAATGGAACATTTTGAATTTCAGATTTTTGGATTTGGGATGCTCAACCTGTATAATCATCACAAACATAAATGCACCTAACAATACAATGTTGAACTACAGTATACCAAAGAAATAGGAAAAAATACATAAATTAACAATCACAGTTGGGAATGTTTTAAAATGCATCTCTAAGAACTGTAGATCAAGTAAAAGTAAAAATAGTTTGGATATAAATGAGCCAAGAACACAGTTAAAAATATATGTATATCCAAATTAAACAGAAAATAAACATTCTTTTTGAACATACCTAGAACAATAACAACAATAGGTCATGTATTAGGTCATAAAATGAAGCGTAAATAAATTCCAAAGAAGTCAATCCCATTCAGGCAATGTTTTCCAACTACAATGCCATCATGGGATTGTGTGTTTTTAAACAGATGGCTAAAATAAAATCATACTTATTTAGAAACCAGATAGCATATTATAAAATAACACTTGGCCTAAAAAGATAATTACTGAGAAATGAGTAAACTAGAAAACACTTGGACCAAAATGAGTAAACATTTGGCCTAAAAAGATAAATACTGAAAAATGTGATAAAATTTGTGTAACAGCTAATGCAGTACTTAAAGGCAAGTAAATAGCTTTAAATACACTAACGAAAAAGACAGGTCAGAAACAAATGAGCTGATACTGAGATACTACTTCACACTCATTAGAACGGCTACTATGAAAAACCAGAAAATAACAAGTGTTTTGAGGATCAGCTTAACTTTTTAATGAAGGTATTATTTGCATATGATAAAATGTACCCATTTTAGAAGTCTGATTTTTTAAGGCCTTGAATGTCCAGGTAAGGCACTTGGATGTCTCAGGTCATATGATGTAATAAAAATTGAACAGACTTAGCATTGAATTAGAGTTCTGTCATTTGCTCACTATGTGATCTTAGACAAGTTACTTAAGACTCAGGCTTCATTTCCTCATCTCCAACGGCGATAGGAACAGCCTCGAGGAATGTGGAAAGGATCAAATAGAGTATTTTACATAAAATGCTTGGCACGGGCCGGCCCGGTGGCGCACTGCTACAGTGCGCCGCTTGGGAAGCACGGCGGCGCTCCTGCCGAGGGTTCGGATCCACATGCAGACCGGCCTCTCACTGGCTGAGCGAGGTGCAGGGCAACACCGAGGTTTGTGATCCCGTTGCCGGTCCCGGTCCAGTACGGGCGCGACACTGAGGGTTGCGATCCGTTGCCGGTCACGAAAAAAGACAAAAAGACAAAAAAAAAAAAAAAATGCTTGGCACATAACAGGGACACAAAAGGTGTTAGT
Organism: Galeopterus variegatus; assembly: GCF_000696425.1. Lineage (NCBI taxonomy): Eukaryota > Metazoa > Chordata > Mammalia > Dermoptera > Cynocephalidae > Galeopterus > Galeopterus variegatus. The sequence continues at coordinate 371,928 of NW_007726608.1, forward strand.
TCACTTTCCATATTACTCGTGAGAATTGTCAGGGGTGGTATAGTGATAGACCGCAGAATAGTCTCTGCATATTGGAAAAGAACCCTGGTTCTGAAGTACAGCTGGAGTTGCAGATCATTAGCACAGGCAGTGGGGCCATGGCAGCCTTCTGAGCAGGGAAATGCCTAATTAGAGCCACACATTAGGATTGTTAGCCTGCAGAGGCACGCTCAGGGTTCAGAGGCCTGGAGGAATGAGAAATGGGGCAGACTGGAGGGAAGGTGGAGGATCTGATTCAGAGGGGACGGTGATGAACTTGGTTTCAGTCAATGTTCACACGTTCATCAGCAAGCAAACATTGATTCAGGCCTACTTTGAGTGAGGCCCTGAATTTTAATACAGAGATAAATGTGTCCTCACTTCCCTGACTGGTCTCTTAAGGAACAACCTTGGAAGGCTTTCTGTGGCCTCTCTCACCTTTGTCTTCTGGCTGACTCATTGGTGGTGCCGGTAGCAGCAATTTCGGAAAGGTTAGGGGTTTCCAGTGGACTATGGGGTACACGGCTCTTGCCCACCAGTGTTCTATTGGGGTGCTGGCTGGTGCGACAGTTCATTGGTTTTCGTCTTTCCTTTTGGATCCTCTAGCCTGGGACCCACGACCACCCCCTAGTCTAGATCTTATTCTTAATACAAATTTCTAGACTCAGGTTTTCATTCCTCTTTATAACATTAAGAACTGCCAAGCAGAGTAGGAATGAACATAAAGCCATGAAACCATTCAACTAGCATGCTGAGTAGCTGGTAACGGTGCTACACAGAATTCTTTCTTGTCTTTCTTGGAAACTCAACTTTTTGGGACAAACACATGCTCCCTCAGAAGACTTGTGCTGGCTACCTGTCATGTTTCTCCAAGAGGATACCTGCTGTCAGACCTCAATAGAAGGAGCAAAATATTCCTAGGTGGCAGGCAAGTAGGGGCTTTAATACCCTATTTTGTTCTCAGTAGGCTTGCATGGCCCAGTGTCTTCATGAGAGCTGTGATGGGGGAATTAAAATAGACAAGGAGGTCAGAGAGGGTCCCCAAGCAAGAGATTACTGGTGTCATATTGGAGGGAAGAGCAGAAGCTAACTAGGGGAGGATTGGCCTGGTCAGAAGTTGCAGCTAACAGGGTGGATGGAGAATGTTCTGCCATATGAACAAAGGCTGGAGCACAGAACAACTTAAAGCATGACTACACTGTGTAAGATGAGGCTGGAGAGAGAAATAAAGAATAGACCAAGGCCTTGTAGCCAGCACGACTTCATCTTTACCCTAACATCAATAGGACGAAATAGGCATTGAAACCTTTCTAAAGTAGGGAGATAAAATAGACCAGATTTTCATTCTGAAAATCATGTGGTGGCTACGGAAGGACAAGATTAGAGAAGGGTCAGAATACTCTGGGGAGTAGTTCAGTTGAGAGATGACGGTTGCTTGGTCTATGTGATGTACTGAGACAGAAAAGAAGGGAACCAAATGCAGAGAGATCATGGAAGCAGACTTGATCGTCCTTGGCGATGGAGTGGGGATGATGGTGTCAATCAGTGGAGGTTACTGAGGTTGACTCCTAGGATGCCGGCTGGGGCTTCTGAATGAATGGGGTGCCACCTACTGCATTAGAGAAACCTGAAGGGGTCCAGCCGTGAGGGGAAGATGTGAGTTCAGTTTTGGGCCTCTGGAGTTCGAAGAGCCTCTGAGACATCTTAGTGGAGATAGCAAGTAGATAATGGGACATATGACTCTCACGTTTGGAAGAGCAGTCAGGGCTGGACATATAATTTTGTGGGTCACCATCTAGGGATCATCATTTAGGTGATGATCACTGTGTCCTGCTGTTAGTTCAACTCCAAGGCCTAAAATGGAAATGTCTTGTCTTTTATCTATGTATCTCTATCTGGCCTGTATCTTTTAATGGTGCAATCATTCTTCTGGTCATTAGATCTAAAATATGGACATAATTTTTGACTTCTACTGTCTATCCCCAAATCTAACTAGTCACAAAATCCAGAATTTTCACCATTTGAAGTGTCTCTTGCATCTTTCTCTCTTTTTTTAAATTCCAATACAGGCCTTTAATATATAAAATACCTTTTATAAATAAGATAAAAATTATTATACAAAATTAGGCAGTTGGTGCCTTATATTTTATCTCCCACCTCTGGTCTCCATCCTGAACACTGTAACCAAGTTAATCTCTTAAACACTGCTTTCCTGGGCCGGCCCTGTGGCTCACTCGGGAGAGTGTGGCGCTGGGAGCGCCAAGACTGTGGGTTCAGATCCTATATAGGGATGGCCGGTGCGCTCACTGGCTGAGTGTGGTGCAGACCACACCGTGCCCAGGGTCATGATCCCCTTACTGGGCAAAGAAAAAAACAAACACTGCTTTCCTCATTCTGTCTCTCCCACAAAACCTTTTGGTGTTTCCCCATCACCCTAAGGTGACCATCTGAATGCCCTAGATTAGAATTCAAGGCCTTCTGCAGTCTGTCCCCAGTCTTCCTTGCCACTCTCTGCTCCCCTATGAGAGAGGTTTTAAAACTCTTATGGTTTCAGGAGTCTGTTTTCAAACGGAATCTTTTGTTCAAAAATGTGGCAGCTCCATAAATAAAGCCTATGAGAGTGGAGCTTTTGGCTGAAGCGGGTGATTTCTAGTCCCCTCCCATCTCCTCCTTCCATTCCTACCTGCTTATTTCCCTGAGATGAGTCTCTCCAGAATGTCCTCTGAAACCCATCACCTTTTGGGAATGCTCTTGGGTAGGAATAGGTGTTCTCCTCAAGAAACAAGTGGGCCACCACACCCAGCATGTGTCTCCCTCCACTGGGCCTCCAGGCTGCACTCCCTGGTTGTTTCCTACCGGGCAGGGACTCCACCTCACAAAAGGCCCCTCTGTGATGTAATGCAGCACGCTCCCGCACACCTCTGCAGCAAGCGCACCAGCACCGCTTCTTGCAGCATCCTTTGAGAAGCCAAGGGTGTCACAACAAATTGCAGCTCAGTGAAAGCAGTTTCACAGGAGATTGCCCAGTGTGGTACAAGCACTCCCTTGCTCTGATTTGGTCTGGCAAATGCTACTTCCAGAGCAGTGGTTTCCAAACCTGGGGGCGGGGCCCTGGAACCTGTGTATACAGGTAGCTCCTTGAGTTCAGAAATAGTAAAATGAGCACTAAGGAACAGTTAAGGAGGATGGAGATTTTGAGTTGAGTCCAGGGGTGCTGGGAGGATGGTGTCCTCAGTGACAATAATGGGTACCATAAATTTTGTCATGTTGTAATTTACAAAATTAAAAAAAAAATAAAGGTGACCAGTAAGGGGATCTTAACCCCTGGCTTGGTGTTGTCAGCACCACGCTCAGCCAGTGAGCTAACCAGCCATCCCTATATGGGATCCGAACCCACGGCCTTGGTGTTATCAGCACCACACTCTCTCGAGTGAGCCACGGGCAGGCCCAATAATTTACAAATTTTTTAATGAAGGAACAGAGAAGCATCGGAAGTGCAGAAGCAGCAGGTTTGCAGGAGGTGGGCTTGCTTTCAGTTTTGAGCAATTGCACTTTAAAACATCTGTTGGGCCAATGAAGTGCAGATTTCCAGCAAGCAGGAGGTTGGAAATGTGAGTCTAGGACTCAAGAATGAAGTTAGGGTTAAGCTGATGTAAGTGGAGAGCCATCCATGTAACAGAGATGGCTGAAGCTGTGAAAGTGTGAGCTTTTTAAGGAAAAAAGGAGAGTGGGTCTTTGTAGAGCTAGGGCTGGGTCGGGTGCTCACAGACCCCTTGAGCCCATTCACAAACCCTTCACACACAGGTCTATGAGCTAGATAACTGGCAAAAGGTCCTTGGAGCCTTGGTTGAAGAAGGAATAGTCTTTATTCAGCACACACACGTCTAAGAGTGAAACTGTTCAAAGGAGAAACTCAGAAACTCAATTACTACCAGCAAAATCCAAAGAAAAACTGAGCAGCTACCAGAAAAGTAAACATGCTCTATTTTTAGACTCAAGTGCTGCAGCCAGCCTGCTTCACAAACTGCAGAACACACAATAGCAACAACCTAAAAAGATACATGGGTGCACATGTGCACTAACTCCACCCACACACAGCTTGTTTACAGGAAATGTGCTGCTCCACCCCCAACCAGACCTGAGCCAGGGAGCCTGACTAAATTATCCTATTTTCCCCACAGTCTTGTGGAATGCTTAGTCTCCAGAGGAAGGAAGTACGGAGACAGAAGGAGACAGAGACACACACGTGGCCAGAAAGGCCACAGAAGACACTCGAGTGCCAACTTGCTGTCCAGGGAAGGAAGAGCTTCAGGAAGGCAGGAGTGGTGGTGTCAACAGGCTGAGTGTGATTATCTGCAGTTCCTGAGGGGGAGAGGGGTCAGAAGAGGCAGGCGACTTTGGTGTGCAGGACTGCTTTGCCATTTTCCAGGGCGAGCAGGGGAGGGCTGGTTTTCACAGGCCTGAGAACCGAGTGGGGAGTGAGAGGTCTCCTGTCCCCTCTGAAGCTCCACAGACATCATTTCAGTCTAAAAAGCCTCCTGATCACATTCTTACTCTTGCTTTATAAAGAAAACATTATTTTTTAAGGAATCCAATTACCCAGCAAAGATTGATTAAACCCAGAAAACACTGATTATTATGATTCTGAAAGCTTAAGTCCTTCAAAGGTGAGATCTAACTCCTTTTTGCAAAATATTTTTTTCACTGTGCATGTTTATGGGGTACAGTTTCAATACATGCATATATTGTATAATGTACATATAGTGTATAATCAGTATAGTTACCCTATCACCTAAACGTTTATCATGTCTTTGTGGTTATAACATTCACGATCCTTTCCTAGCTATCTTGAAATACACCATACAACATTATTAGCTATTGTCATCCTGCGACACCAGAGCTTATTCTTCTAACTGTGACTTTGCAACCTTGTACCAGTCTAGCAGCATTTCCCCATCCCCCTTCCCTCTCCCTTTCCCTGCCTCTGGTCACTACTACTCTTCACTCTATTAACTCCTTTCACGAGGAAAGAATTTTGCTTTGAAAAAGAGATTCTTCAGCCTTTTAACCCATTACATGTAACTGCGTTTCAGAAACTGTCATTGCCAAGTTCCCGTGAGGAATTTACCTCTGAACCTTTTAATGGATGTCTTCAGAGTACCACCTCTCTTGGCGTATGCTTGCTGGCAAGACAGGGGGTTCCTCAGGAAGCTTGGCATCTGTTTTTTTGTCCCAAAGAACCCGGTAAGGCTTCAAATAGTGGATTCAGAGTGACATTGTTCTATGACAGGAATGTGAAATAGGTCTGCTTAGGAGTAGGCGTCATTTTCTAATCATTGACAACTTGCCCTTTTTTCTTGTTTTCTTTATGTACCACTTAGAATGAAATAGAATTAAAAGATGATACAAATCTTTCCATGAACTTTTTTTGTGTATGCATTTTTTAAATTTAGTTTTTTAAAGGAATTTACTTTTTTAATTGAAACACATTGATTGCACATATTTATTGGGTATATTTCTTTCTTTTTTTTTTTTTGTCTTTTTCTGTGTCCGGCAACGGATCGCAACCCTCAGTGTCGCCCCCGCACCGGACCGGGACCGGCAACGGGATCGCAGCCCTCGGTGTTGCTCCCGTGCCTCGCTCAGCCAGTGAGCGGGAACCGGTCTGTATGTGGGATCCGAACCCTCGGCGGGAGCGCCACTGTGCTTCCCAAGCGGTGCACTATAGCAGTGCACCACCGGGCCGGCCTTATTGGGTATATTTCAATGCATGAATAAAATGTGTGATGGCCAAATCAGGGTAATTAGCATATTCTTCATTGTAAAAATTTATCATTTCTTTGTGATGAGAACATTTGAGCTCCTCTCTTCTAGCCATTGAGAACATACATTAAATAATTGTTAATTATAGATGCCTAGCACTGCTGTACACCACTAGAACTTATTTTTCCTATCTAGCTGTAATTTTGTGTCCATTAACTAACCTCTCCCTAACCCCTTTTCCCTTCCCAGCCTCTAGTAACCACAATTCCACTCTTTACTTCTAAAAGTTCAGCTTAGTTTTTTCTTTTTAGCTCTCTCATGTGAGTGAGAACACTTCCACGAACTTTTTGAAGTACCCCTGTATATCTATACTGAGAACTCTTTTTCTAGGACAAATTCTATTTTTATTTTGACAATACTGTGCATGGGTGTGTGTCAATAAATATTTGTTGAATTGAACAATTGCTGATTGCATTATTTAATACTTTCATAATTCTTTTTCTCTTATCCTTCATTTTTATTATATCTTTTTATTATGAAATATTTCGAGTAATACAGAAAAGTAGAAAGGAGAGTACAATGAGCACTCATAGATTAGTCAGTTTTAAACGTTTGCCATATGTGCTTCATATGTACATATTATATATATGCACACATATATACTATTTTTAAAAACCATTAAAAGTTAAATTACACACATCAAGAGCTTCACCTCTAAATACTTAAGCATACATCTCTAAGAATGACATTTTCTTACGTAATGACAATAATAATATTGTACGTTACTGTTTTGTGTTGCTATAACAGAATTCCTGAAACCGGGTAATTTGTAAGGAAAAGAGGTTTATTTGACTTACGATTCTGGGACAACTGCGTCTGGTATGGGCCTCAGGCTGCTTCTACTCATGGTGGAAAGTGGCAGGCAACTGGTGGGTACAATAAGATCACATGGCGAGAGAGGAAGCAAGAGAGAGAGAGGGAGGTGCCAGGGTCCTTTAAACAATCAGCTCTTGCGGGAACTAATAGAGCAAGAACTCACTCATTTATCTCCCCTCCCCCGGGGAGAGCATTAATCCATTCAGGAGGGATCCGCTCCCATGACTCAATCAGTTTCCAACACTGCCACATTGGAGATCAAATTTCCACATGAGTTTTGGAGGAGACAACACATCCACACTCCATCACTAACTAAACTAATAATAATTCCCCTGTCGATATTTAAATTTCCTCAAATGTTTCCAAAATGTCTTATATGAGGGTACTTCAAAAAAGTTTGTGGAAAAATGGAATTAAAAGATAAGGCAAATCTTTCCATGAACTTTCTGAAGTCCCCTCATATACCCAGTTTGTTCAAAACAGATTTAATCAAGAGCATCCCTCTTTTTCTAGAACAATCATTCCTTCCCCTCCTGTCGTCCCACATATATTGCCTTGTTGAAGTGATCGGGCCACTTCTCTTAAGAATGTCCCACATTCTGGACTCATCTGATGGTTTCCTTACACTATGTCTTGGCTTCTTCCTCTGTCCTCTGAATTTCCTGTATCTGGAAGGAATAAAGACTTGATTAGATTGAAATGAAACCTGTTTGGTGAGAAACTTCATGGGTTACACTGCCCACTTCATGTTGTATCACATGGGGAGGCATGCACTGACTGGTGTCCTGCTGTTGGTGATGCTGTGTTTAGTCATGGGTGTAAGATGGTGACAGCCAGATCTCTCCATTGTAAAGTTATGCTTTACCTTTTGGGACTGGGGAGTAATCTGTAGATTGCTTCTTAGCTACCATGCGAAAAGCCAATTCATGATAATCAACTTTAAGGCTTTTTGTACGCATTGATTATCCTTGCTTGGGTCGATTATTTCATGAGAAAATAAAAAGGGGTGATTTTCTAATTTTATCATTCCTTCTGTTACCAGGCCCAAGTCCAGCTGCCTGCCCCAAACAAAAAAACCCTGGCTTGGGTTGCCCAAATCTGATACAGGGGGCACTGGGCTCTTAGCTGAGGCTTGCCGAATCTTGTTACCAAATCCAGGTCCGGCTGTCTGCCTCCAAATAAAAACAAACAACCCAAAAGTCAAGTGTCGGTGAAAATGGAAGTCAATGTTTACTCAGGAATACCAGTGACCCGAGGAGAGATGTTGGGCTAACCCATCTCTCCAGTAAACCTGAAGGAGAATAGCCAGACTAAAGCCACCTCGAAGACTGAGATTTACTGAGGGGTTTTAAAAGAGGGGGGTGAGGGAATGGAACGTGGGAGATGAAAAGCAGGAGGGAGGAGGACGTGGAAGGGGCCAGGTGCAAATTCTTGCCAAAGCTCCTTCTGGCTTCTAGTCTCGTCCTTCATATTATCTTAGGGTCCTGCTTTGGGGTGGAATCAGCATAGCTTTATTGATGTCTTCCTTGGCCTCTGGATAGTACGAGCTTTGTGGCAAGTTTGCAGCTCCAGGCTGACTGGAAAACAACTTTACATTTATGTAAATAATGTCATGTTGTCTCACGACCAAGGTTCAAAATATCAAATAAACACAGGAACATAGAGAACTCAGAGATATGCATGCTAACGAAAAAACTGTGTCCTTTGAATTTTCCTACAGCTCAGGTGGTTTTAGGTCTCAACATGGCTTCAGTCCTGCTCACTCCAATGCTTCTATATTTACTAGCAAGCATTTACCTGTACATACAGAATAAGTCATTACTTTCTTCCCTTATTATTTCTTTGTGATTATAACATTCAAGATCCTATTTTCTGGCTATCTTGAAATATACAGTATATATTATTAGCTGTTGTCCCCCTAGGGCACAGAACTTATTCTTCCTGTCTAACTGCAACCAATAAATTGTTGAACATTTTCTTAGTTTCTGCCATGAGATGTCCTAGACTTATCATTTATGGTCCTTCACTCACACTGGGATTAGCCATTTTTTCTAAGAGTTCTGCTTCCTTTTGGTGGAAAAATGGTATTTAGTTGCCAAAACCTATGTTTTATGGGTGCTCATGTCAGCTGGGATTTCATATGGCAAAACTTAGGCCCTGTCAGTGGACAGAGTGAGAAATATTTAAAAGATTATGAGTTTATATCAATATTTCCAAATTTAACAATTTAACATTGCAGTGTTTTACTTAACTTTCAAATTTAACATTGCATTATTTTACTCTTTGATCTTACCCCATATCTTTCTTTGTATTGTTATTTTAGTTCCATAATTCTTATGATTATTTATTTGCGTTATCCTGCAAAGTGCATAGTTTCAAAATAACATATAATATTTCTACTAGCAATAGAACTGCTGAAATTTAAGACTTCTCTGCAGAGGTATGCCATCAAACATGTAAAGTCAAAATATTGGCTTTAGAGTCCCTGGTCATATTACATATTCCATACTACAGTGTTAATTCTTTCCTTTATGTGATTGTTTCTAATACATCTAATTCTATTTATTTTAGGTTGTTTTCAATTCCATGGCTTGCTTTATTTTTTCTTTAGGATTTAAATTTATTATTTGAGAATGTAAAAATATTTGCTTGGTTCAAAAGTAAGAACTATATGAAAAGGTACACTTAAGTTTGTTTCTAATCCCTTCCTTTCAATTTTGCCCCGCCCCCATGGATAATCACTTTTGTTAATTTATTCTTTTAATGTTTCTTTTTACACATAAAAGCTACTTATGTGTGTGTATTACTATTATATTGTAGTACATTAATAAGATTATATTATATATTTCCTCTCTTTTAACACAAAAGGCTCTTATTCTCGCTGTTTATGAATTTTTCACTGAACTCATACCAGAGCTCACACTATATCAACAGACTTCTTTCAAATACTTTACAGCTGCATCCTTCTTCATTATGTTAAACTTACCATTGTTCCCAACTTACAAATATTTGTATTACTTCCAATCTTTTGTTATTTCAATTAACACTGCAATAATAACTTTACACTCTGTCATTTCATCTTTGGGCTGGTATATCTTCAGGACAGAATTGAATTGTGTGGTTGATTATGTTAACACCTTCATTTTCTTTCTTGCCTTCTCATTCTTTATTTTTCTTTAACATTTAAAATTATCAAATAAATTATATATACAGAAGAGTATGTAACATAAATATAAAATTGAAATGAATACCACCCCATGTTCCCAGCTTTGGGATAACACACTACCAGTACCCTTGAAGCCTGTGTGTCCCTTTCTGATAACACCCCTGTCTCTTCCCACCAGAGGTAGTGATTATCCTGAATTCTGTGTTGACCCCTTCCTGTGAATTCTTTACAGTTTTACCACATACCTATGTATTTCCAAATAATACATTGTTTTAAACTTATATAAATGACATCATACTGCAAATATTCTGTTGTGAGTAACTTTCATTCAATGCCGTTTTCACAATTTATCTATATTGATGTGTAAAGCTATAGGTCATTCATTTCCGTGTCTGTACAGTATTGTTTTGATTATATCACCACTTATTTATTCATTCTACTCTTGACAGACATTGGTTTGTTTTCAGTTTTATGTTACTATAAACAATGCTACAATAAATATTCTTGCACATATCTGTGGTTTACATATCCAAGAGTTTCTTTAGGGTATACCTAGGAATGTAATGGCTGGGCTGTATAAAGTTGTTCAAGTAATACTTTGCCAGGTGTATTGATCAAAACGCAGTTATGAAGGTCACAATACACCCTACTTCATTGCAGCAGAAAGGGATTTGTTATAGGTTATTGATCATTTGCAGAATTGTTGAGAGGGTTGAAGAAACAAACTCCAGACTAAGCTTCTAGGAATGATTCCCAAAGCCACACAAAAGGACTAGGCCACCAAGAAGGCTGCCACTTTTCTTTTCAACAGGAAGCTATGTTTTGAATTGGAAAGCTGCCAGTACAGTGCTGGCTCCAAAGCCACACTGCCTTAGGTACAATTAGGGAGTCACTTCAGCTAAATCAGGAAGCCATTCATAGGCCTGCTGGCTCCAGAACCAAACCTCTGCTCTGAAGCCACCTTTTAAAATTGGGAAGCCACCATTATAATCCCCACCAGCAAAATGAATACCCTTAGCCCCGCCTCTTTCCCAACTTAACTCAGTTCAAGTCTCACCGAGAGCCCTGAATGGGTCAAACCTCAATCATATCTGGAACCCTAGCTACTTGGGTGTCTTGCAAATATAGCTTTTAGTCTGCTGCCCCTTGAAATACAGGAAGGTAGACTAGAAGGAGGCTGGAACAAAAGTTGAGCAAACTAGTGCATAGTATCTGCTACGTAAAGTAATGCCGAATTTCTTTCTAATGTGGTTGAACCAATCTACACTCCTGCCAGCACTGTGTGAGAGTATTTATGGTTCTACATCCCTGGTAATGCTCGGTTTTGTTAGCTTTCTGTTTTGGGAAAGCTATTTTATTGTCATTCTAATTTGCAGTTTCATGGTTAATAATGAGGTTGGGTATGTCTCCTTATATGTGTTGGCCCTTCATGTTTCCTTTTCACAGATATGCCTATTTATGTCTTCTGTACATTTCCTGTTCCTTTTCTTTCTTATTCTTTGGGATTCTCTACATATTCTGGATAATGAGTTTTTGTTAGTTACATGTTTACAAATACCTTCTCAGATTGAGGCTTATCTTTTCACCTTTCTAATGGTAATTTTACTGAACAGAAGTTCAATCAATTTTATTATCTTTTTCTTTATGGTTTGTGTTTTTTTTTTTTTTTTCCTTTTTGTCTTTTTTTGTGTCCGGCAACGGATCGCAACCCTCAGTGTCGTGCCCGTACCTGACCGGGACCGGCAACGGGATTGCAACCCTCAGTGTTGCACCCGCACCTCCCTCAGCCAGTGAGCGGGAACCGGTCTGTATGTGGGATCCAAACCCTTGGCGGGAGCGCCGCCGCGCTCCCAAGTGGCACACTGTAGCAGTGTGCCACTGGGCCGGCCCTATGGTTTGTGGTTTTCTTGCTTGATTAGAAAATCTTTCCATACCCATAGATCATTAGAATTTTGTTTTTTGCATTTTCTCTAAAAGTTTTAAAGTTTTGCTTTTCCTGTTTTAGTTCCTGATCCACTTGGATTGGTTTTTATGTATGGTGTGGGACAAGAAACCATTTTCTTTTTTTGCTATATAGATAACCCCTCTGATCTGCAATGGCTGATCTGTTGTTTATCATGTTTTGATTTAAGTGTGAGTCAGTTTCTGTGCTTTTTGTTCCATTGGTCTGTTTTTTATTCTTACTAATAACATAAAATCCTAATTACTTATACTATGTCAATTCCAGCAAGACACTTTCAGTCATCTCAGCTATTTGGCTGTTGGCTCTTTATACATTTTAGAATGAGTTTGTCAAGTTCTATGGAACAACTTATTGGAATTTTTTTTAAGAATTACATTGAATCTATAGAGTAATTTGGGGGAGAATTGATATCATCAAGATATTCAATCTTCCTGTCTATGGAAAAATCATGTCATTCTGTTTATTTAGGTCTTATTTAATAGCTTTCACCAAAGTTTTAGAACTTTCTTCTGAAAGGCCTTGCACATCTTTTGTTAGATTTATTCTTTAGTACTTTATTTTGTTCTTTTTGTTGATGATCTTTTAAAACATTTCCTGAGAGAGCTGGGGCAAATGGTGAACTAGAGGTGTCCAGGGAGCATTCCTCCCAGAGAAAAGGACCAGAACAACTAACAGACAGCTAAATATTGGTGGGAACTTTGGTAGGAGAGGGTGGGAGTGCAGTGGGAGATGGGTGAGATCTCTGTAGAGTGCCAAAGCCCAGAATGGCAGCATAGAGAGGAGAGAGAGCCATATGACCTCAGCTGCCATGTCTCCAACACTGGGCTTGTTGCAGGAAGCATTTTCGTGTGCAGTGAAATGGCAGGCAGAGGACCCATATCAACCCTCATCCTTACCACAGAGACCCACAGATCCTTTGGCAGGACAAGCCTGGAGCCAAATGTGGGGAGCGGCCTAGAATACACACACTGCTACACTTTATTTTTTTAATTTTTATTTATTTATTTATTTATTTTCCCTTTTTGTCTTTTTTCGTGACCGGCAATGGGATCGCAACCCTCGGCGTTGCGCCCGCACCTCGCTCAGCCAGTGAGCGGCTGGTCTGTATGTGGGATCCGAACCCTCGGCGGGAGCGCCGCCGTGCTCCCAAGCGGCACACTGTAGCAGTGCGCCACCGGGCTGGCCCGGCACTGCTACACTTTAGAACAGGAGCACAAACTGAGCACTCCCACTCCCTACCCTAGTGACCCAAGCCATGCAGGATGGTGCCATCTTGAAATCAATGCCATTGCCAGGAATGCATCCTGCCCTGGAGACAGTAGCCATTGTGTTCCCCCATCCTGAAGGCTTTGCCCTTATCTCAGCACACTCAAATGAGAAGTTACAATGACTTGATTCTAGTGTCTTGATGCCTGGGCTCACAGAGGCTGTGACTCTAGTTCTGCAGTCCAGGAAGCCCCCAACCCAGTCCTGCTAATCTGACACACCCCCATGTCCCTAGCCAGAGATCAGACAGGCAGATCCTCTTTAAGGAGATCACCTTCCTTTCCTTTCTCTATCCCCCAGACCCACCAGTTGACTGAGTTGTGTTGCCTGAGTCCCCAACCTGGAAAAACAGCTCAAAGGTCTCTACCCTAATGAATAGATCTTTGGGCTGGTGGAAATGAAGTGTTTCTGCCCCTCCTGGAGAAGCAGCCAGGTGGTTTTGTCCTAAACAGTCCTGCCTGGCAGTCTTTCCAACAGTCCCAGAAATAGCTGCACTGGCCTACTCACTGCAGGCTTGCCTAAAGGCCCTGCCCACCACTCAGAAACAGCTGCACAGACCCACCTAGCAGCTTTGCCCACTTCCAGAGAGGCAGCTTAGCAGCTCTGCTCTTGGCAGTCCAGCTCCAGAACTGCAGAGGGAAGCACAACGTTGCATCAGACCCTAAGAACTGGTGTAGCATAAGGGCCGCCAGCAGACTGGCACTCAGCTAGCTGAGCCAAAGTGCACCCACACCCCTGGCTCAGAGAAACAGCTCAGCTCAGCTGTCATACCCCTGGAAGACCTGCAACTGAGTCTTTGAGCAGTCACATGCACACACATCTTAATGAGAAACAGCTTTATTGACATGCCCCTGGTGGGCCCACCCCTGGTCAAAGAAGCAACATGGTGACCCTGTCACTGGCAAACCAGTCCCAGAGATCTGACATGGCAATGGCCCATGCCCCCAGCCTGAGAATCAATCCAGTAACTGCATCTCCAATGAGCCAGCTCCTGAGATGACTGACCCACAGAGTGTATGTGCACACCCCCAGCCTGTGATCCAACCCAGCAATACCTCCCCCAGAAGAGTTTTGTCATCACTGCCACAAACCTCCAAAGAATAGGTCACTGAGTTACTCGCAGACATAGTAAAAGTATATTACAGTTGAAGAAACTACACAGAGTCTACACTACTGCATTCATCCTGAACAAAGCCACTATGCTCTACCCAATTAATACCCTAGGATGCATTTGCAGGTGAAAGTCTTTCCCCATGCAAGGCACTCCACAAAACTCAAAAAAGTTACTATTCCACCAGATGCACAGATATTCATGTTGGGAAACAAGAAACATGAGAAAACAAGGTAACATGATACCATAAAAAAACCAAAATAATGCTCCAGTAACTGATCTCAATGAATTGGAAATTGCTGACTTGCTGGAAAAGAAATTCAAGTTAATAATCATAAGGAAACTCACTGAGATACAAGAGAATTTCAACAAATGGTTCAACAAAATAAGAAAAGAAATTCATGATCTGAAATTGAGAAACTGAACAGAGATAGACATCATTTAAAAAAATCAAGCAGAAATCTTGGAATTGAAGAATTCATTGAATGAAACAAATACATCTGAAAGTCTCAACAACAGACTAGATCAAACAGAAGAAATAATTTCTGATGTGGTAGATAGCAGTTTTGAAACAACACAGGAAGACAAAAAAACAAATTTTAAAAAAAGGAAGAATGAACAAAGCTTACGAGATCTACAGGATACTATTAAGTGAACAAATATTTGAATTATGGGCATTCCAGAACAAGAAGAAAACAGAACAGGTATTGAAAACTTATTTAAAGAAATAGTAGCTGAAAACTTCCCTAGTCTTGGCAAAGATGTAAACTTCCAAATCCAGGAAGCTCAAAGGTCCCCAGATAGAGTCAACCCAAATAGGTCATCTTCAAGACACACTGTAGTCAAACTATTCAAAGTTAAAGACAAAGTGATAATTCAAAAAACACCAAGAGAGGGCCGGGCCGGTGGCACACTGGGGAGTGCGCCACTTGGGAGTGCAGCGGTGCTCCCGCTGAGGGTTCGGATCCCATGTGGTGACTGGTTCCCGCTCACTGGCTGAGCACGGCGCGGGCATGACACCGAGGGTTGCGATCCCATACCGGTCACTAAAAAAGACAAAAAGACAAAAAAAAAAAAAAAAAAACACCAAGAGAAAAACATCAAGTCACTTATAAGGGAATCTCCATTAGACTAACAGTGGACTTCTCAGCAGAAACCCTACAGGCCAGGAGAGAATGGGATGATACATGCAAGGTACCAAAAGAAACAAAACTGCTATCCAAGAATATTATATGCAGCAAAGCTGTCCTTCAGAAATGAAGGAGAAACAAATTCTCACTTAAACAAAAACTGAAGGAATTCATCACCACCAGCCTGGCCTTACAAGAAATACTTAGGGGTCCTACATCTAGAAGAGAAAGAACAATAACAACCATCATGAAAATACCTGAATATATACAAGTTACTGGTAGAGTAGATACACAAATTAGAAAGAAAAAGAAATCAAACATTTTCAATACAAAAACCATCAAATTACAAGGATAAACATTAAGGGAAGACAAAGGAACAAGGATACACAAAACAATTGGAAAACAACCAATAAAATGACAGGAGTAAGAACTCACATATTAATGACAACTTGAATGTAAATTAAATGCTCCAATTAAAAGACATAGACTGGATGAATGGAAAAAATAAAACATGACCCATCTATATGCTGCCTACAAGAAAATAACCTTACTTACAAAGACACACATAGACTGAAAGTGAAGGAATGGAAAAAGATATTCCATGCAAATGGAAAACAAAAGCAAGCAGGAGTAACTATACTTATATCAGACAAAACAGACTTTAAATCAAAATCTGTGCTAAGAGACAAAGAAGGACACTATATAACGATAAAGTGATCAGTACAGCAAGCAGATATAACAATTATAAATACATTTGTACCCAACACCAGAACACCCAGATTTATAAAGCAAATATTATCAGATCTAAAGAAAGAGATAGACCCTAATTAAATAATAGCTGGGGACTTTGACACCCCACTCTCAGCATTGAACAGATAATTGAGACAGAAAATCAACAAGAAAGCAGTAGATTTAAATGGCACTATAAACCAGATGGACCTAATAGACATATACAAAGCATTTTATCTAAGAGCTGCATGATACACATTCTTTTCATCAGCACATGGAACATTCTCTAGGATTGACCATGTGTTAGGCCACAAAATAAGTCTCAAGAAGTTAAAAAAGATTGAAATCATATCAAGTATTTTTTCTGACAATAATGGAATAAAAGTAGTTATCAATAACAAAAGAAACTTGCAAAACCTCACAAATACATGGAAATTAAACAACATGCTTTTGAATGACCAATGGGCCAAAGAAGAGATTAAGAAGGAAATAAAAAAATTCTTGAAACAAATGAAGACAGAAAAACAACATATCAAAACATATGAGATACACCAAGGCAGTATTAAAAGGAAAGTTTTTAGCAATAAATGCCTACATCCAAAAATTAGAAAGGTTTAAAATAAACAACCTAACAATTCACCTCAAGGAACTAGAAAAGAAAGAACAAAGTAAACCCAAAATAAGTAGAAGAAAAGAAGTAATAGAAGTCAGAGCATAAATAAATAAAATTGGGACTAAAAATCAATCAAATGAAAATCTGGTTCTTTGAACAGATAAACAAAATCAACAAACTATTAGCCAGACTAACCAAGAAAAAAAGAGAAATGATCCAAATAAATAAAATGAGAAATGCAAATTGAGGCATTACAACAGATAACACCAAAAGACAAAAGATCTTCAGAGACTATTATGAACCACTATATGCTAATAAATATGAAAACCTAGAGGAAATGGATAAATTCCTGGACACATGTAGTGGATTGAATTATGTTATGCTCTACCAAGACTGAATCAAGAACAAATAGAAAACCTAAATAGATCAATAACAAGTAATGAGATAGAATTATAAAATCTTCCAACAAAGAAAAGCCCAGAACCAAATGGCTTTACTGCTGAATTCTACCAAACATTTAAAGAAGAATTAATACCAATACTTCCTAAACTATTTCAAAAAATTGAAGCAGATGGAATTCTTCCAAACTGATACTACCAGGCCAAGGATGGAACAAAAAAGAAAACTACATGCCAATATCCCTAAACAACACGGATGCAAAAATCATGACTAAAATACTAGCAAACTGAATCCAACAGCACATCAGAAAGATTATAGATGATGATCAAATGGTATTTATACCAGGGATGAAAGTATGGTTCAACATATGCAAATCAATAAAATAGAATGAGAATAAAAATCATATGATCATCTCAATAGATACAGAAAAAGCATTTGATAAAATCAGCATCCATTCATGATAGAGATTCTCAATAAATTATAGAAGGAAAGTATCTTAATACAGTGAAGGCTATATATGACAAACCCACAGCTAACATAATACTGAAAGCTTTCAGCTTTCCCCTAATAATTGGAACAAGACAAGGATGCTCAACTTTAACTTTCACAACTTCTATTCAACATAGTACTAGAAGTCCTATCTAGAGCAATTAGACAAGAGAAAGAAAAATAGGGCATCCAAGTTGGAAGGGAGAAAGTCAATTTGTATTTGTTCACAGATGGCATGATTTTATATAGAGAGGAACCTAAAGACTCTACCAAAAAACTCCTAGATCTGATAATCAAATTCAGTAAAATTTCAGGATACAAAATCAACATACAAAAACCAGTGGCTTTTCTATACACCAACAACAAAATAGCAGAAAAAGAAAACAAGAAAGCTATAGGATTTACAATAGCAAAAAACCAAAACCAACCAAACAAAAAAACCCTTAGAATAAATTTGACTAAGGAGGTAAAAGATCTCTACAATAAAAACTATAAAACACCGATTAAAGAAATGAAATACACAAAAAGTGGCAAGACATTTCATGCTCACAGATTGGAATAATCAATATCATTGAAATGTCCATACTACCCAAAGCAATCTACAGATTCAATGCAATCCCCATTAAACTACCAATGAAAACCTCACAGAAATAGAAAAAACAATTCAAAAATTTATATGGAACAAGAAGAGACCCCGAATAGCTAAAGCAATCCTTAGCAAAAGGAACAAAGTGGGAGGGGCAGAAAGGGGTATCACACTCCCTGACTCCAAAATATACTAAAAAGCAATAGCAATCAAAACAGCATGGTACTGGCACAAAAACAGACACATAAACCAGTGGAACAGAATAGAAAATTCAGAAATAAATCATGTACCTTCAGCCAACTGATTTTTGACAAAGGAGCCAAAAACATACATTGGAGAAAGGACAGTCTTTTCGATAAGTGGTGCTGGGAAAATTGGAGATCCAAATGGGGAAAAAAAAAAAAAGAAACGACCTCTATCTCTCACCATATACCAAAATCAACTCAAAATAGATTAAAGACTTAAATGTAACTTTAAAACTTTTGGAATAAAACATAGGGGAAATGCTTCAGGACATAGGTCTGGGCAAAGCTTCAGAAGCACAGGGAACAAAAGCAAAAATTAACGAATGGGATTATATCAAACTAAAAAGCTTCTGCACAGCAAAGGAAGCAATCAACAAAGTGAAAAGACAACCTGCAGAATGGGAGGAAATATTTGCAAACTATGCATATGACAAGGGATTATTATCCAGGATATACAAGAAGCTAAAACAACTCAATAGTAAAAAAACCAATAATCTGATTAAAAAAATGGGTAAAGGAACTAAATAGATAGTTTTTGGAAAAAGACATACGAATGGCCAATAGGCATATGAAAAAATGCTCAGCATGGCTAATCATGAGAAAAATGCAAATCAAAACCACAGTGAGTGAGATATCATCTCACTAGAGTTAGACTGGTTATTATCAAAAAGTCAGAAATTAACATGCTGACAAAAGTGTGGAGAAAGGGGAACTCTTTTTTGTTTTTTTTTTTAAAAAGATGACCGGTAAGGACCCTTGACTTGGTGTTGTCAGCACCACGCTCCCCCAAGTGAGCTAACTGGCCATCCCTATATAGGGATCCGAATCCGTGGCCTTGGTGTTATCATCATCACACTCTCCCAAGGGAGCCACGGGCCGGCCCTGAAAGGGGAACTCTTATACATTATTGGTGGGAATGTAAATTAGCACAGCAACTATGGAGAACAGTATGGAGATTTCTCAAATAACTACAGAGAGAACTACCATACAATCCAGTAGTCCCACTACTGATATGTACCCAAAGGAATGGAAATCAACAAGTCAACAGGATACCTGCACTCCCATATTTATTGTGGCTCTCTTCACAATAGCCAAGGGTTGGAACCAACCTAAATGTCTTTCCACGGCTGTCTGGACAAGGAAAATGTGGTATATATACACAATGCAATACTACTCAGCCATGAGAAAGAATGAAATTCTGCCTTTTGCAGCAACTTGGATGAGCTTGAAGAAATTCTGTTGAGTGGAATAAGCCAGACACAGAGAAATATCACATGTTCTCACTCATATCTGAAAGCTAAAAAAGTTGATCTCATAGAAATAGATATTAGAGCAGTGGTTATTAGAGACTGGTGGAGGGAAGGGAAAGGGGACGGGGAGAGGGTGGTCACTGAATACAAAATATTAGTGATAGGAAGAATGGGATCAAGGGTTATACAGTAATATAGGGAGACTTTGTTAACAACAAAGTACTGTGTGTCCTTGAATAGTGAGTCAAGATGATATTGAATGTTCTTAACACAAAGAAGTGACGAAGGTTGGAGGTGACAGATATACTAAGCACCCTGATGTGATCATTGCACACAGTATGAATGCACTCAAATATCAAATTGTACTCCATAAATATATACAATTATCATGAGTCAGTTAAGAAAAATAAATTAAAAAGAGAGGAAAAAATAGAGAAATAGAGAGTAGAATAGTGGCTACCAGAGGTAGGGGAAGAGAGCGGGGAGGAGGGCTGGGGAAATGCTGGTAGACGTGCAAAGGTACATAGTTACAGTTAGATAGGAAGAGAAAGTTCTGGTGCCCTAGGGTGACAATAGCTAATACTATTGTATTGTGTGTTTCAAGATAGCCAGAAAAGAGGATCTTCAATGTTATAGACACAAAGAATTGATAAACGTTTAGGTGATGGATATGCCAGCTATTCTGATTAGATCATTATACAACATATACATGTTTTTGAAACAACAACCTGTACCCCATAAACATGTACAATGAAAAAAATTAAAATTAAAAAATAAGTGAAAAATTGTATTTCCAAACTTTTTTTTCCCTAGTATGTGCAAATGCAGCTGACTCATATATAGATTTGAAGCCTAGGAAACTTACTAAACTCCTTTACTAATTCTAACAATTTATAAGTAATTCAAGTTTTCTGTGTAGAACATAATATTTGCAAATAATGACAGTTCTGTTTTGTTTTTCAAATCTGTGTTGTCTTTACCCTTGCCTGAGTGTGCAGGTTAGGATTTTGAAACAACGCTGAGGAGAAAGGATGATAGTGTATAACCTCTTATTATGCCTGATTTTAGAGAGTATGTGTTAATATTTCACAACTGAAAAATATTTTTGCTTTTGTTACTTTGAAGATACCCCTTTAGAAATTCTTTTCTGTCTCTAGTTTGTAAATATATTTGCTTGTTGTCTCATGAATGCTGTTTTGAATTTTATCAAATATTTCCCACATCAATTCAGATCACAAGATAATTTTTCTTCTACTAATGAGATAAATTACATTAATATATATTGACCTAACCTTTCATTCCTGGAATAAACCCAACTTGGTTATGATTTTTTTTTGGCAGCTGGCCGGTATGGTCTTTTTATTTCTTTAAATTGCTGGATTCAGTTTGCTAATATTTTGTTCCGGATTTTTGCATCTATTTTCATGAACAGATTGATTTTCAATTTTCCTTTCCAATATTGTCCTTGCTTACACTTTTTTTACATCAAGATTTAAAGAGTTTATTTTTCTCTGTGCTGAGAACACTTAAGATCTACCCTTTTAGCAAATTTCAAGTGTGCAAAGAAGTATTGTTAGTGCAGTCACCATGCTGTATATTAGATCTCCAGGACTTATTTACCTTGCACAGCTGAAAGTTTGTTCCTTTTTTTTTTTTCCTTTTTGTCTTTTTTCGTGACCGGCAACGGATCGCAACCCTCAGTGTCGCGCCCGTACTGGACCGGGACC
>NW_007726608.1:393268-398948 GCF_000696425.1 Galeopterus variegatus
CTGTTGGCTATTTGCATGTCTTTGGATCACTGGATTTTAAAAGATGCTACAGACACCCAGTATAGTGGAAAGACCAGTACTTGGGGGTCAGAGACAGGCTTGAGCTCTGATCTTTAGCATTCAGTAGCTAAGGGCTCTTGGGCTGGCAACTTACATCTCTGGGCTTCAGTTTCCTCCCAGTTAAATGGGAGTAGTAGTAGCACATGCTGTCCCCACCTCAAAGAGTCATTGCACTACAGTGGGCATGAAATGGAATACTTTATCTAAAAGTGCAGTATAATCCTACAAGAAAGGTAATCTCTGCCAAAGCTGGGAAAACATTGTCCTGTGGATTCTCTCTGTAAATCTGTTTTGGACACTATCTCCACTTACAAGGGTCAGAAGCACTGACAGTGTACTTCCAGAAGAGATGGTGTTGGCAGTTTCTGAAGGCAAATTTGTAGCCTTTTCCGTTCACTGAATTATTGGATATTAAATCTGGAGACATCTTACAGATCATCCGGTCAATGGTGAACTTCAGCCAAGAAGGAATTTCACACATATCTGGGGATTTAATATCTTAATTGTAAATTGCATGTTAATTTTAATGTTTTAATTTATAAGAAAAAATACTTTCTGATGGTAATGATAGAAAGAATATTTTAAATGGTATGAGAGACATAAACGAAAAGTCCAAGTTTTCTTTCTTCTCTAGCCACCTCGGCCTATGTTTCTCCTTAGAGATGTAACTCTTTAAACTTTCTCTTTTTAGTCCTCTTGTAGTTAGTGCCATAATTCTAAACGATAGGATTTTACCTCTGTTCCTTGATTTATAAGTTTTAACAGTATCTATTGTCTCCCCACCAGACAATGATGATTGATTTCTTTCCTTTTCTCCTCTTTACTTTCTGCTCATCGGAGTTTACTTGTAGTTCGTCACTTGGTTACCACTATAGCTTTATTTATTTATTTTTATTTATTTATTTTTGTCCTTTTTGAGAACAGCCAAACCGCGCTCAGCCAGTGAGCGGACCGGCCATCCCTATATAGGATCCGAACCCGCAGCCGGAGCGTCGCTGCGCTCCCAGCACTGCACTCTCCCGAGTGCGCCACGGGCTCGGCCCCACTATAGCTTTAAATAACACTTTTGAGCTTTCATATCTTGACCTATAAATTAGAGTTTCCCCTGAATTCTCACTATGTAAGAAGAGAAAATTATTCTTCCACATTTCCCTCACGGCTCCAGCTCTGTCTGTCTGTCATCCCCTGTCATCCAAACCGATACATTTCAACGTCTGGGTTTATAATCCATAATCTGTTCTATGACCATGTCCTTTATGCTCTCTGCCTGTAGGTAGATTCTAAAAACTGAAAGCCAGTATCCAGAGTTTATAATGTTATTATTATATAAGTATTTGTTCAGTGGAGAAACATGTAATGTGAATGCATAACTGGAGAAGGAAACGGGATCCTACATTAATAAACCCGGGAACCTAAGGGAGAAGAAAACTCTCAAAATCCAGCAGGAAGAGTGATTTCTACGAGATGGGAAGAGGGACATCATAGTGTAACAACTCACCTTTATTACTTCTGTATGCATCAATCTTATCACTATAATTACCCAACTTTTAAATCATACCATTTCTTGTAGGGAATCCATTTTCTTTAGCGGGAACCGGTCTGTATGTGGGATCCGAACCCTCGGCGGGAGCACCACCGCACTCCCAAGCTGCGCACTGTAGCAGTGCGCCAACGGGCCGGCCCCAACTCCTTTCTTGTTTTGCTGTGATACATCCTTGAATAATGCTCTCAGAGAAGATTACTATGTGATAAATACCAGAGTCCTAGTTCATACAGTAATGTCTAGATTTTATTCTTATTCTTGGTTGATAACACAGGAAAATATTAAATTTTATGTTTAAATAAAATTTTCCTCAAAACTTAAAGGCAGTTCAGATCCCTGTACTGGCCAGCTGCCAAAAAGAAAAAAAAAAAAGAAAGAAAAGAAAAGAAAAAAAATGCCTTCTTCACCTCATAACCTAAAAGCAATATTTCATTCTCTTATGGCATTGAATGTTCCTAAGATATCTGATGCCAGTATGATTCTGGCTCCTTTGTAGGCAACTTAATCTTTCTTTCTGGAAACTTTTCATTTGGTATTCTAAAATTTTGTGATGATGCTGCAGGGTGTGTGTGTGCGTCTGTATGTGTGTATGTGCGAATTGTAATCCATGCTTCTCATGATTTGCTGATGTCTAGAGACTTGCATCTTTCTTTTTCTTTTTCTTTTTTTTATCATTTTTTGTGGCCCTTTACCAGTTTCTTACTAACCCCCTTACCTTCCCCCTTTCTCACCTCTGGTAGCCTCAGTTCTGTTTTCTCCTTTTGAAATTTCAACAAATTATTGTGATTGTTGTATCTTTTTTTTTTTTTTTTAGCTCCCATTCGTGAGTGACAATGTAGTATTTCTCTTTCTGTGCCTGGTTTATTTTACTCAACATAATTTTCTCTAAGTTCACTCATGTAGCTACAAATGGCAGAATTTCATTTTTTTTTTTTTTATGGCTGAGTAGTATTCCACTGAGTACATATACCACATTTTCCTTATCTAGTTGTCTGTTGATGGACATTTAGTTTGGTTCCAAGTCTTAGCTATATAGTAAATAGAGCTGTGATAAACATGGGAGTGCAGGCGTTCCTCCAATATGATAATTTCCATTCCTTTGGGTATATACCCAGCAGTGGGAATGCTGGAATGTGTGGCAATTCTGTCTGAAGTTGTTTGAAGAACCTCCATACTATTTTCCATTATGACTGCACCAATTTACAGTTTCTCCATCAGCATAGAAGGGTTCCCCTTTCTTCACATCCTTTCCAGCATTTGTTGTTCTCTGTCTTTTTGATAATGGCCAGTCTGACTGGGGTGAAATGATATCTCAATGTAGTTTTGATTTGCATTTCCCTGATGATTAGTGATGTTGGGCATTTTTTTATGTGTCTGTTGGCCATTTGTATATCTTCTTTTGAGAAATGCCTATTTAGCACCTTTGCCCATTTTTAATTAGTTGCTAATTTTTTTTAAATGTTAAATTGTTTGTATTTCTTGTATATTCTGAATATTAATCCCTTGTCGGATGCATAGTTTGTAAATATTTTCTGCCATTCTGTAGGTTGTCATTTTGCTCTATTAATTGTTTACTTTGTTATGCAGAAGCTTTTTAGTTTGATATAATCTCATGTGTTTATTTTTTCTTTTGTTGTCTGTGTTTTTTGGGTTTTATTCATAAAGTCTTTGCCCAGACCTACTTCCTGAAGTCTTTCCCATATGTTTTTTTGGGTGGCTGGCTGGTAAGGGGAACCAAACCTTTGACCTTGGTGTTACAAGGCTGCACTCTAAGAACTGAGCTAACTGGTGAGACCTTCCCCTGTTTTCTTTTGGGAGTTTTATAGTTTCAGGTTATATATTTGTCTTTAATCCATTTTGAGTTGATTTTGGTATATGATGAGATGTATGGGTCTAGTTTCATTCTCCTACATGTGGATGTCCAGTTTTCCCAGCACCATTTATTGAAGAAGCAGTCTTTTCCCCAATGTCCATTCATGTTGTGTTTGTCAAAGATCAGTTTGCTCTAAGTATGTGGGTTGATTTCAAGGTTCTCTATTTTTTTCCATTGATCCAAGTGTCTATTTTTATGCCAACCATGCTGTTTGGGTTACTATAGCTTTTTAGTATACTTTGATGTCAGATAGTGTAATGCCTCCAACTTTACTATTATTATTATTTTTTGCTTAAGACTGCTTTAGGTATTCAGGTCTTTTGTTCCATATGAATGTTAGGATTATTTTTTCTATTTCTGTGAAGAATGTTATTTGTATTTTGATGGAGATTACATTGAATCTGTAGATTGCATTGGGTAGCATGGACATTTTCACAATGTTAATTCTTCCAATTCAAGAGCATGGAAGGTCTTTCCATCTTTTTGTGTCCTCTTAAATTTTTTTTCAGCAGTGATTTGTAGTTCTCATTGTAGAGATCTTTCACTTCCTTGGTGAAATTGATTCCTAGGTATTTTATTTTCTTGGTGACTATTATAACTGGGCTTGCTTTCTTGTTTTCTTTTTCTGCTAGTTTGTTACTGGAGTATAAAAATGCTACTGATTTTTGCATGTTGATTTTGTATCTGCTAATTTACTGAAATCATTTATCAGTTCTAAGAGGTTTTTTTGTACAGTCCTTAGGTTTTTCTATACATAGGATCATGTCATCTGGAAGCAGGGGCAGTTTGACTTTGTCTTTTGCAGTCTGGCTGCCCTTGACTTCTTTCTCTTGCCTGATTGTTCTGGCTAATACTTCCAATGCTTTGTTAAACAGGAGTAGTGAGAGTGGGCATCCTTGTCTTGTTCCTGTTCTTAAGGGAAATGCTGAAAGGATAATATTGGTGGTAGGTTTGTTGTATATAGCTTTTAATGTGCTGAAGTACTTTCCTTTTATACCTAATTTGCTGAGACTCTTTATCATGAAGAGATGTTGAATTTTGTCAAATGCTTTTTCTGTGTCTATTGAGATTATTATATGGTTTTTGTCCTTGATTTTGTTGATGTGGTAAATCACATTTATTGATGTGTATGTTGAAACATTCTTGCATCTCTGGGATGAATCCTACTTGATCAGGGTGTATAATTTTATGTATGTGTTGCTGTATTCTGTTTGCTAATATTTTGTTGAAAACTTTTGTGTCTGTGTTTATCAGAGATATTGTTCTGTAGTTTTCTTTTTTTGTTGTTGTATCTTTGGTTTTGGCATCAGGGTGATGCTGGCCTCACAGAATGAGTTTGGGAGAATGGCCTTTGTTTCAATTTTTTTGAGACAGTATGAAGAGAAATGGTATTAATTCCTTTTTAAATGTTTGGTAGAATTCAGCAGTAAAGCCATCCAGTCCTGGGCTTTTCTTTGTTGGGAGATTGCTGATTACTACTTCAATCTCATTGCTTGTTATTGGTCTGTTTGGGTTTTCTATTTCTCCTTGGTTTGGTGTTGGTAGTTGGTATGTGTCCAGAAATGTATCCCTTTCCTCCAGGCTTTCAAATTTGTTGGTGTATAGCTGTTTATAATAGTCTGTCATGATTCTTTGTATTTCTGTGGTATTGGTTGTAATGTATCCTTTTTAATTTCTGGTTTTTGTTATTTGGGTCTTCTCTCTTTTTTTTTAGTTAGCCTAGCTAATGGTTTGTATATTTTGTTTATCTTCTCAAAAAAACAACTTTTCGTTTCATTGATCTTTTGCATTGTTTTTTGGTCTCTATTTTATTTAGTTCTGCTCTGATCTTAACTATTTCTTTCCATCTATTACTTTGTAGATTGGATTTCTGTTGTTTTTCTAATTATTTGAGGTGTAGCATTAGGTTGTTTATTTGATATCTTTCTATTCTTTTGATGTAAGAGTTTATTGCAATAAATTCCTCTCTATTGCTTTTGCAGTATCCCACAGGTTTTGGTATGATGTGCCTTTATTTTCACTAGTTTCAAGAGATTTTTTGATTTCCTGTTTAATTTCTTCTTGGACCCACAGGTCATTCAGGAGCATGTTGTTTAATTTCTATGTATTTGTATAGTTTCTACAGTTTTGCTTGTTATCAATTTCTAGTTTTCATCCATTGTGGTCTTAGAAGATACTTGGAGTGATTTCAATTTTTAAAAATT
>NW_007726608.1:399691-401600 GCF_000696425.1 Galeopterus variegatus
CTCGTAGACAAAAAACAAAACAAAACAAACAAAATCAAAAAGACCTGGTTCCTTTAAACCTGCTTTCTTAAATCCTAGTGACTTTATGTCCTACAGTTTATAGTCCTATAAAAACCAATATGTACTGTCAATTTGTATTTCTTCTGTTATGAATTACCTTTTTCATTTCCTTTTACCATTTTCAATTAGTACTTTTATCTTGTTGATTCATAAGAACTCTATATATTAAGACTATTGATTCAATACTTCAAAATATTTTCCCATTTGCCTTTCAGTTTTGTCTTTTTCATTTTGTGCTGTCAAGCAATTGATCCTTCCTTGTATATCTGTATCTTTGTTATTCTTTTCTTACCCCAAGACTGTTTTTACCTACATGGTCTACTAGTTCTTGTATGGTGGCATATGGCATGAAATAAGGCTCTTACTGGGCCGGCCCCGTGGCTCACTCAGGAGAGTGCAGTGCTGGTAGCGCCGAGGCCGCGGGTTCGGATCCTATATTAGGGATGGCCAGGGTGGACCACACCATGCCGAGGGTTGCGATCCCCTTACCGGTTAGAAACAAAACAAAACAAAACAAACAAACAAACAAACAAAAGAAATAAGGCTCTTAGTTTTGTTTTTTCCTTGTATTATTTACCAGTGATCTCAGCAATATTTATTTAAGATATACTTTCCATGTTGATCTGAAATGCCACTTTTATCTGGATCTGTTTTAGAGCAAAGACCAGGAACCTTCCAGGGCTCCATGTTGTCCCTTCAGGACAGGTGGGCTCATCTTTCTTTCTGAGTCTCTGTCTCCCCATCTGTAAGTGATGTCAGGGAACTGCATTATTTCTGCTGTTGCTGAGTTTTACTTCCACGTATACACTTACTCATTAACTTCACAAACACATATGGGTCCTCTGCAGGCCTGTGTTTGTGCAAAGCACTGGGAATACAAAAGAATATAAGGTGAGCCCCTGTGGTAGTCACTGTAGTGAGCAAAGACAAACTTGTCTAGGAGTAATCCCACTCCGCAGCACCATGTCTTCCACGCAGGGTTATAGAGAGATCTGGAGGATGTTGTGCAAAATATTAATGGTGGTTGTTTCTGAGGGTGTGGGCTTAGTTGAATTTGGATCTCTTCTTTATTCCTTTCTGTATTGCTTGTATTTTCTGCAAGCACATGCATTATTTTTTATCTTTTTTTTTTTTTTNAGGTCATTCAGGAGCATGTTGTTTAATTTCTATGTATTTGTATAGTTTCTACAGTTTTGCTTGTTATCAATTTCTAGTTTTCATCCATTGTGGTCTTAGAAGATACTTGGAGTGATTTCAATTTTTAAAAATTTGTTGTGACTTGATTTGTGACTGTACACGTAGTTTACCCTGGAGAACATTTCATGTGCTGATGAGAAGAATGTATATTCTGTAGTTGTTGGATGAAATGTTCTGTAGATGTCTGCCAGGTCCAATTGGTCTAAAGTGTACTTTAATTCCTGTGTTTCTCTTTTTTATTTTTTGCCTTGATGATCTGCCCAGTGTTGAGAGAGGGGTGTTCAGATCCCCAGTGGTTATCATATTGGGTCTATCTCTTTCTTTAGGTCTAATAGTGTTATTAGATATTACCAGATATTACCACGGTTACTATCTTTGCACATAACCCTAAATGATTCCTTGTGATAAATTCTTAGTTTTGGCCATGGTGAGTGAACTAGCATGCACAGTTTAAAGGCTTTTGACATATATTGCCAAGTGGACCTACTGAAGATTGTTCCCGTATACAACACTACCAGCAGGGGAGAACACCATTTATTTTTTTAGTATTGTCATCAACATTGGTAAGTATTCTTTTTAAGCTTTGCCAACCTCGTAGACAAAAAACAAAACAAAACAAACAAAATCAAAAAGACCTGGTTCCTTTAAACCT
>NW_007726608.1:403647-404397 GCF_000696425.1 Galeopterus variegatus
TTTTTTTTTTTTTTAACAGATTTCAGTTTCTTAGAGTTGGCTTAATTGTAATCCTTGGTTCTTAACACCCTCTAGGGTCCAACATTACCTTAATAAAAAGAAAACAAAGAGAAGAAATCCACAGAGATCAGTGCAGACCCAAGGGAGGGAAGACTCCAAGAGAAGGTGACAAGATGGTGTTCCTTAGGTAGACACACTGGGACACCCAGCAGGCCGGGCTGTGTGAGGGTCTAAGGTACAGCAGCCTGCCACAGTGTGGCCTTTGTGGACTTGGGAGTAATTCAGCTCATCAGAAGCTGGGATCATAAGCAGGAGTGACCATGTGTTATCTGGTGGACACAGGGAACATTAGAAATGAATAATTTTAAGGCTGTGATAATTTGCATGTCTAAGGATCTCATATACCCAATTAAACCAGTCCTTTGGGGGCATTTTCTCATAAATGGAAGGTTAGATATTCCTCCTATTAAAAAGTGTAACTTTATATTAGTACCACAGAAATGAAGACTCTTTGAGCCAAAGAATCCCTAAGTGAAAGAAATGGTAAAAATAAATGCACCTTTACATGATTTATTAACAAAATGAGAACTTTTACAAAGGCCATCTTTTTGTGCAGCACTATCAGGTTCTCCCTCTCTGCCCCTTCCTTCCTGCGGGCACGCTGACATGTCCTTGGCTGTCCTCTCCTCTCCGTGCCTGTGTAGCTACGACCTCACTTCTCTGCCCTCCCTCCCAGAAAGACGATGCTGC
>NW_007726608.1:404798-407928 GCF_000696425.1 Galeopterus variegatus
TCCGTGCCTGTGTAGCTACGACCTCACTTCTCTGCCCTCCCTCCCAGAAAGACGATGCTGCGTCATCTGCTCTGCTTTCGGACCTTGCTTCTCTCCTGTGTCCTCTTCCTCAGGCTTTCAAGCTCCACTGTCCTCACCAGCTTCCATGCCAATCCCGTGGTCCATCTGCTGTCCTCTTTACACTGTGGCTTTCAGCAACATTTGGCATAGTTGACCACCTTCTCCTTTTGGAAACATTTCTCAGAGCTTCCCTGCCATCCCATCCCATCCCATCCCATCCCATCCCATCCCATCCCATCCTTCTAGTTTTCCTGCTGCTTCATCAGCTGCTCTTTCTTAGTATCTTCTACCCATGTCTGACCTCCAAATGGAAAAGTCTAAGACTCAGCTTTGGATCCTGTTCTCTTTCCCCTGTTTTCTCCCCACGTGATCCCATCTGGGCTCTGAGCTTTTACTACCGTCTTTATGCTGAAGATCCTGATAGGCTGATTTTCTCCCGCGTCTCCAGACTCCTAACTCCACTTAGCGGTTCCCCAAGCCTCTCAGACCCACGTGGCTGCAACAGAACTCTTGCCTCTCCGCCTCCTCCCGGCTGCTTCTCCCCGAGTGTTTTCTGTCTCAGTAAATGGCACCACTATCTACTGTATGGGACCTCAAACACAGGAACCATTCTTGATGCTTTTCCCTCTTTTGCTCCTTACATTTATCCACCACGTCCTGGCAGATTTATTTGGCAAACGTCTTCCAGATCTGACCACTTCTCCCATCTGCACTGCTCAGATCCTGCCTCAGCCATTGTCTTCTCTCGGTGGGGCTACCCTAACAGTCTCCTAACCGACCCCACCCCTCCCCTTCCTCCCCTTCCCAGTCATTCTCTGCAGTCTGCAGTCGAGAGTGATCGTTCTCATCCCTCTGAATCTAATCTAAATCTGATGGCTCCTGTCACCACCAGAACAAATCTGAACTCTTTCTGAAGCCCGGGGAGACTCATACCCAGCCCTGCCTTCCTCAAACACTCCCTGAAGCCTTGGTGTTTGCCGTTCCCTCTGCCTAAAGTGCTTCCCCCCAGACCTTTGCATGGTTGGCTCCTCATCATTCTGGACTCTGCTGAATCACCACCTCCTCGAAAAGCCTCCCTAGAGTCACTTAGACCTTCTCTATTGCACAAGGTTTTAAACAATTCTCAGAATAGAATTTATCCTGTCTGGTATTTCTGTTTCTCCTGATGTTGCTTGGGGAGGCATGAGCCTAAGAAGCATAAGTGCTGAAGCTAAGTGCGTAGGGTGTAGCTGGCGCTCAGTGAGACTTACCTTAAGGGCGCCTCAATAGAGACTACGCTGTGGGACTGTTTTTTCTTCTACAGTAAAGAAGGTGGCAACTACTTCAAGGTTTAGGTAGGAGAGAAGATCCCAGATTGTCCTTGTTCTGAGAAGAGCTGCTTATGGGGCCTCCCTTACAACGGTGGGTCACATTATGCTAGGGGGCTTTGAGTGGCTTAAAAACCTGTCTTGCCTCTGGAGTGGGGATCTCTAGGCAGGAGAGGGAGAATGGGCTTCCAGGTGTGCAAGGCAGACCTCACGCCTCCGCAGCCTCGGAGCTGCTGTATACCTGGGTGGGAGCTTACGTTTACACAGGCACCTCAGCCTCGGCACTGTTGACATTTGTGGCCAGATCATTCCTTGTTGTGGGGACTGTCCTGAGCATTGTAGGACGTTCAGCAGCACATTTCTCATTGCCCAGTGTCCTTTGGGGAGAAAAACGCCCCTGGTTGAGGATCACTGTGCTCACGGGAGAGGCCCACATCCAGGCCTGCTGCCTTCTGAGCTCAGGCCTACCAAGGCCTGAAACCGGCATGAATCAGGGGATCCCCTTTCCCCAAAGAACCCAAGGACCGCTCCTAAGGGTTCCCCAAGGTAGGGGAGGCAGAGGCCCCAGCCTTCACATCAGAACTCCGCCAGACTTTCAGAAGCGACTTCTTCCTGGGTGGGCCCGTGTCAACCCCTAACCAGCTTCACACTGCTGGGTCCACACTGGGGATCCCACACATTCCCTGCTGCTGTGCACTCCTTGATGCTCTGAACCCCCACCTGCCAAGGTGAAGATCAGACAGTGCCCTGAGACAGGTGAGCTGGCTAGACTCTCCGGGCCCCTCTCACAGCAGGCTTCGGCACCGGGGAGCTCCTGGCATCAGAGCCTCGAGGCCTTGGGGGGAGGGCCTGCCCTTGTGAGGTTAACCTATATAAAGGGACAGACAGGAGGCCATTATTGGCACCCAGAACTGGGTAGAAGGATACCCCAATTACAAATCCTTATTTAATTAATCAACCAACTCATTATCACTTGGTATGGGCCCTCGGAGAAATGTAGGAAATTGGGATTGTCTTTAAAACCAGAAAGAATAAAATATAAACGTTAGCTTCCTTGGCTGTGGCTTGACTCTTTTTGAGATAAAATGTAACTGCCGGGAAACACTCATGAAGTCAGGATCTGGTTAGTTGGGTTTGGTTGCTAGCAGATTTGTTGTTTTTCTCATGGTGAGGATTCCAAACAGGTCACTTCCTCGGGTTCCAGCTGGGAGTGACTGGAATCTGGTGGGAGTTTCCCCGCCCTGGCTGCTGGTGCAGCGTGCCTTTCCCGTCACAACAGGGCTGTCATCATCACCTGGACTCGGCACAGCCCCGGGGAGTCCAAGTGAATCTGCACAGGGCCCTGCGTTCCTGTCTTCCCCCCTCCCCATGCTGCTCAGCTGATGTCATGTTCATTTATTGTGATAGGGCTGGTGGTTGCCCAAGGGTGACCTGGCCTCAGGGCTGCTGGACCAGGCCATGAAGGCTTAGTTAAGCCTTATGGAGCAGGTAGCGTGGAGTCAAGGATGTGAGTCGTCATTACCCCTTGAAGCCGGGAAACAAAGTCAGAGGAGCCCGCCGTGCTGGGGTACCAGGGAGCACAGCTTAAAGCATTTCCACAAATTCTTTGGCACATCTCCATCAAAAGGTGGACTCTAATCCCGTCCCTTGGGTACGGCATCTCTGGTGACTCACTTTGAGCAATAGACTGTGGCAGAAGTGGCTTCTGGAAGTGAGGTTATTACAAGGCGACACAGCATCTGTTTGGCTTCTCTCTGTCCCTC
>NW_007726608.1:408226-409480 GCF_000696425.1 Galeopterus variegatus
CTTCTGGAAGTGAGGTTATTACAAGGCGACACAGCATCTGTTTGGCTTCTCTCTGTCCCTCTGTCTCTTTGTCTCTGTCTGTTCTCTCTCTCCCTGCTTGCTCCTGCTTCCAGCCACTATGGACAGGCCCATGTGGGTGTCCCAGTCATGGCCCTGGCTGAGGCCCCAGCCCTCCAGCTGGCATTGACCACTTGCCAGGTGCATGAGCCAGTGTGCAGGTGTTTTCAGGCCCCAGCCTTCCGACCACTCTGGCTGGTGTCTAGTGCAGTCGAGACGAGCTGTTCCTGCTGAGATCTGTCCAGATTTCAGATTGGAGCAACATACATACCATTGTTTTCAGCCACTTAGTTTTGGGGTAGTTTGTTATGCAGCCACAGCTAACTGGAGGAGATACCAATCACATTAGTAAGATCAAGCTGCCTGGCCCCAGCACTCCAGCCCACTTCCTCGTTCCCACCCTGCCTGGAGTTCTGGCTGGCCTCTGATCAGCCCCCTCCTCCTTCAGTCTGTGCAGCAGCGCTGCTCAAAGCCAGGCCCTGCACTGGCTGCATTGGAGCCACCTGTGCAGCTGGTTAAAATGTGGATCCTGGAATCCCTCGCCAGACTCACTGAAGGAGCATAGTTGGAGGTGGGACCCAGGAACCTGCATTTGTTACAAGGTTCCCATGTGATTTTCATGCAGGAGAAATCCTGGGACCCGTGTTTTTAGGCACAAATGCAAACCCCAAGGGACTCCAGAGGGGAGCCTGGTTGCCTCAGGCTCCTCTTCCTTTCCCCTGTGGGTCACTCTTAGGGAGGTGACCACAGAACCCCAGAACTTGTAGCCACTTCCTCTACATGTCCATGAATGACTTTGTTCTCCTTCTTAGAACTGACAGAAACAACAGAATTTTCTAGACCTCCATTTTCTGATGTGCTGGTGGATATGCAGTCATCCCCATGGAATTTCATGACATAAGTGCTTCCAAAGTATTGGGGAATTTTTTCTTGCTTATGACACCTTGGTCAACTCATGTCTGACTTTACTTGGCCTTCAGGACAAGGGGAAATGACCTTGACACTGCCTCATTCCACAGAAGTTATGCAGAGCAGTTGCCACAGCTGTGAATCAAAGTGACAGCTCTCCAGAAGTACCACATTTTAAAGTGTAAAGCCTTTGATGGCCAGAGAGCCTCATGATTTCCCAGAGGAGTACACATGAGGACAACGTTGCCAGATGCGATTCCTTTGGTCCAGATAGCAGGAGGGACACCG
>NW_007726608.1:410780-413092 GCF_000696425.1 Galeopterus variegatus
AGGCTGGCTTCCTGCACCCCACAGGGCAGGCTGGCTGGGTTCACTCCTGGGCTCCTCTCAGTCGTTGCCTTGGTGAGAGGTCACGTCTCACATCAGCAGTTGGTGACCAAAATGAAGCCAGCTTTCACTGTTTGCGCTTTGGAGACGGAGACCCTGCTGGGCGTTTCTCTTTGGGAAACGTCGGTCTTCTGCGGTTGGCGCCGCGCACCAGGTCTGCTTCTGCAGAGAACCCCTGCAGGTGCATTCCAGGAGCGTGTGGGCGCTGGACCCCGGCACGCAGAGGACCAGCGAGCATCTACTTAGTCCCACGACAGACCCAGCCGTTTTGGCATCTACCCTGCATCCTTCACGCTGGAAACTCTGTCACCTGTGTGGTGACCCCAAAGAACACTAGCATCTCTGACCAGGGTGCCAGCTGCTGCGCAAAGTCCGTGACTGGGTTTGCGCTGAGGCCACGCTTCCCGGCTGCTCTCTGCTAATGCCAGAGCGTGATCTGGGGATACTGAGGCACACGGGCTCCAGGAGACCTGGACGCCTTTGTCAGCGCACTCCGGCTCAAGGACTTCCCAGTAGTTTTGCTGAAGCTTCCTTCGACTACACGGCGATCTAGGATGCTGCCACCCACCCTTCCTTCCCTCTGTCCTCCTCTCTGAGTCAGACTCACGTTGCAGTCTGGTGGCCTCCAGCCTTCCCTGGCTTCCTTCTCATTTCCCTTGACGCGGGCAGTTCCCCTCATAAAATCCTTGAGTATTTAATTCCACCCGAGCGACTGCTTTTTTGGAGGATCTGGACTAACACAACTTGCTATTCGATCTTCCAAGACTGAAACAGACTTAAAAAGTCCAGCCAGGGAGCCCTAGGGATGGAAGACCTTAACGATTTGAAGGTGACTGAGGGGTACACATGGGTAGCCACAGGCCTTGCGCCAGCCCTAGGCAGGATGGCCCTTAGGTGGGGCGTTTCTGCCTTGTGAGAAGCTTGGGGAACAGCTGAGCAGGGACGGGAGGCTGTGCAGAAGCTGAGGTCCTCTCTCCTGCCCCAGGGCTGGTGTGAATGGACACGCTCTTTTCATCCCTGTCCCTGCCCCTATAGTGCATCGTAGGGGACTGTCACCGAGCCAGGGGTCAAACCCATGGGCACTGGCCCCTTGCTAGGTCACCAGTGACAGAGGGGTCTATCTATTCGCCCTTCCGACCTTCTGAGGCTGCTGTGATGCCCGCGGAAGCCCTTGGGAACGGTGAAATGCTAGGCGTGCTTTCTTTCTTGCCTGTTTTCCATCATGCAAACTTCAAAGTATGACAAGACGGAAAAGCTGCCTCTGCATTTTCATTATTATAGCTCATGAGTGGGCCGGTGGCCAAAGGTTGACCCTCTAAGCACTTCTCCCTGAGGTTTCTAGGGGACATTTCTGTGCTGCAGAGAGACAGAGGAGGACTGGCTTCCCGTTGGCACTGGGAAGAAGGGGGAATTCCCACTGTGAGTGGTAAAATATGCTGATACCTAGGTTTAAACCACGTGGATTGAAAAGTCATTTGAATTGCAAGATGCAAATAATCCAGATGGGTTTCTGTCGCCTTGAGTGGACACAAGTGGTTTCTGCATTNACACATGAGGACAACGTTGCCAGATGCGATTCCTTTGGTCCAGATAGCAGGAGGGACACCGCGCACTTCACCTCCACACTGCAGCACCCTTTTATCATGCTGTGCTCACAGCTCCCTCCTCCTTGTAATTCAGACCATTAGTACATTGGGACTCAGCCTCTGCAGCCATGGGGACCATGTTGGCAACTTGCCAATGACGCAAAGAAGCACCACAATCACCCCACAGCTGATGCTGCAGACATGAAAGGGTGCAAGGATGGGAGACGGCTGCATGTAAGGTGTGGGCAGTGGGTGGGAGAGATCAGGGGTGTCCACGCAATGGCAGGCAGGACAAGAGTGCATGGGAAAAAGTCAGGCATCTCTGTAAACCAGGGGCCACATGATCTGTGAGGAGCGGGCACAGGAGTTGGTGGGTTCTCATGGAGGAGGCAGGTCTTGGGTGGCCTTTGAAGGGTAGTGAGGCCTCAGTCCTGCGGGGAGGACTGGAGGAAGGCTTCCCTCCAGCCTGAGAGGACGCCTGCTGGAATTGTGCCCCTCGCGGCCTCTCTTGCCTCACCCTAGTCTGAGCCCTGCTGGAGCTGCAGGTCCACAGGGAGAAGCTGGAGACGTGGGTATTGGCATCTTCCTCCCCGGGAGAGTAGAGAACGTGGCGGTCGTGGGCAGAGAGGGCCAAGGCTGGCTTCCTGCACCCCACAGGGCAGGCTGGCT
>NW_007726608.1:414364-418025 GCF_000696425.1 Galeopterus variegatus
ATTTCTGTGCTGCAGAGAGACAGAGGAGGACTGGCTTCCCGTTGGCACTGGGAAGAAGGGGAATTCCCACTGTGAGTGGTAAAATATGCTGATACCTAGTTTAAACCACGTGGATTGAAAAGTCATTTGAATTGCGAGATGCAAATAATCCAGATGGGTTTCTGTCGCCTTGAGTGGACACAAGTGGTTTCTGCATTTTAAAAAACATGCCTGAGAGAATGGGGTCAATTATTTGCTATAGACAGGGAGGGGGGAGTCCTTTTTGCTTATTTAGGACTATTAAAATACAATCTGGGCACCGAGTTTCGAATTCACTGCCAATAAAATACAGGTCTCATAACTCTGATGCTGCTTTCACATTACCTAACTTTGTTCTAATCGAAAGCACGACTGTTCCAGCTCCAGAGCTCCCAGGATTTATACGTGCCCTTCATACTGGCACATTTCAGTACAGCAGCCCTAAGCTGGAGCTCTGTACAGAGCAAGAAGAGGAGACAGGGAGAGTGTTTTATATCCTTTGGCACAAGTTGAAGGTACAAAATCTGTTTGCAGGAAGAGATTGGGGTGCGAGGAAATACTTTGTAAAAAAGGGAACTAACTTTGGAGCAAGAAAAGGTAAAAAACCAAACCAAAACAAAACACCAGGGAATTTAATGTGGAATTCTACTCATATTGAATACTTTTCATTTTTTCTCCTCTTTTTCATGAATCAGAGGATTTCTTTCCTTCTATTTTTCTTCTCTGTTTTTCCGCCCTCAGAAACCTCTGCCTCCTCCCACGGCGACTTATTTTAGTAACTTCACTGCCCTTAACACAGTTACTTGTTCTTAAGCTTTCCCATTAGTCGTTGACTTAGAAATAAATTTTGGGAGAGGATGCAGGGGAAACCAGACTGCTCGCACGGTCACATATCTGTCATATCTGTGCTGCTTTTCTTCCCGTGAGAGGCCAGCAAGGAGCTCCCCCCCGACTTAGTGTGGCGGTGTCACAGTCTAAGTATGTTTTCATTGGGAGAGAAACATCGGAAACAGAGCAGGGCTCACCGCAGCCTCGGCGTGGTTGTCTGCACGGGCCCCTCAGGAGTAGTCCAGGCTCGCGTGTCAAAGTGCTCCCGTGGTGAGCGCAGAGGGACGCACTCAGCAGGGAACGCAGCCACCGCGCCTTCAGGCAGAGAGTCCTGCAGCTCCTCAGGGGTGCCACGTGGCACCTTTCCGGGTTCTCATGCAGGCTTGCCCCATCCTAGCTGTGTGACGTGGGGCAAGTTACTTAGCCTCTCTGGGCCTCCGTTTCCACATCTGTAAAGGGCAAATGAGAATAGTGCCATAGAACCGTAGCAAGGATTTAATGGGTAAATACGCGTAAAACTGCCTCATCCTTACTAAGTGCCAGCTATTATTATAATCATTGTTATTTCTGAAGAAAGAGGGGTGGCCTTCCATGTTGGGGAGCCACGGCAGAGGTGGCCATGTTGAAGAGCCGGAATTCCTGGCACAAGCTCTTCCACAGAAAATAACTTACAAATCCAGTCTTTAAAGACTCACTTTTTGAGTGTCATCTTCATGCCAGTCATGGCAGAAGACACTTTATGATCGCCCTCTCTAGTCCTTATAACAATGCCGCACGGGAGATGTCATTATCCCTATTTCAGAGATAAAGAAACTGGGGCTCAGGCAGCCGAAAACCTTGCCCAAGGTTGCCCACCAGGCAGTGGAGAAGCGGGAGCTGGACTGAAGGTTCCGCTCTACCCCCTCATGCCACCATCTCTTGGCCCATTGCTAAGTCAGGACTAGCCATCCACAGTCACTAGACAGTGTTGGAGTCCTTAACTCTGGGCAGATGTGATTCTGCACAGGCAAAGGTAACTGAAAGCTACACAGTGCCTTTGCTTGGAAAGAGCCTTAAACTTGTTATCCACAGCACATGTAAAAATTAATTCACCAACAAATGAAGTGTGCCCTCCGGAACCCAAGGCAGCCCTGGCTTAACAGCTCACAGTCACAGTACGCATGTGGCTGGGGTGGTTAAGTGGTGAGTGGGTTGGGATAGAGAGGATGCAATTTTCTGAGAAATTGAAATTAACATCCCACTAGTGCTGGAAATAAATAGACTTGCCAAGGGATCTAGAGGGAGTCGAATGTCTCTTCTTCCTGGTTTCTATGGTGGGCACTTCTGTGGCAAAAACTCAGGGCTGCCTCTCATGCTCCCTGCCCCACTCATGCTCTCCCCGTCTCCTCCTTCTTTGCTCCCTGGGTCCCTTGTCCCACCTCAAGGACACTTCCATGATTCCTCATGCTGGGTTCCCTGCACAGAGCATGAGGGCGGCTGTGTGCGAGTGTGCACACATGCACATGTGTGTGTGGGAGGGGTTCCAGTAGTCCCCCAATGGAGCCGGGCACAGAATACATGTGCCCATAATAAGCACACAAATGCCAGATGGCACGTGTCCTTTGCATTTGATCAAATTGCCGCCTGCTGTGTCCACTTGCCCTATTCCATATTCTTGTGCTGAACCTGAGCCATTTGGATGTAAATTTAGAGAGGCACCGGCCCTACGTTTGATGAACTAACTGATAGAGATGGGCTTGGAGTGGGATTCCTTGTGAATACATTACTGCCTCTCTCTGCAGCTCTCTCCTCCTCCTCCCATTCTTAGCAAGATTTTTGTAAAGGTTGAGGCCATAGTTGCCTCTGGACTTTGCAGTGATATGGCCACAAAATGTCCTTCTGTTGTCATGGACATTTCGAGTTAGGTTTCACTCATGTGCAACCAGAAGAGACCTGTCCCGTACAATATGGAGCACTGGAGAGCCATAGATATTTTAAAATTAAATGAGTTTGTAAACAATAACCAAACATTTCTAAGGTGTTTACTATGTATGCCAGGCATTGTTATAAATCCATTACACAGAACAGCCACAGCGTGGGTTCAGTGATTATTCCCATTTTACAGAAAGAAAACTGAGGGCCAAAGAAGTTAAGGAACTTGACGAAGGTTATACAGCTAATCAGAGACAGAGGGGATTAGAGCCCAGGTGGACTGGCTCCTAGCCCGTACTCTTAAAACTCAGTTACACTTCCTCTTACATTCACAGTGAAGATGATTGCCCTGTCCTTTACCCAATATTAGAGACTTCACGGTGTAACAAGATTCACCCAAAATCACGCAGCCCAAAAGCAATGGAGCCGAGAACTGAACCAGATCTTTGGATTCCAAAGTCCTGCCTGTTTATATCATGCTCCCTTGTCCCACTTGTAGAGGGTCATGTGCCAAGTGTAATTGCTGTTGAGGTAGATAGCTGTGAGATGTCCACGAGGCAGTGAGAAGTGTATCTGGACCTCGGGTCAGTACAGAGAAGGTTCTGGGAACTCTCTGTGAGCAAGGGAGAGCCCGTTTGTCCTAGAAAGCAGAGAGAGGGGAAGCTATGACAGTGTCTAGGGACAGAGCTTGGCTGAGAGCACATGTGAGCTTGGGAAGGACGGAAGATTCTGAGCAGGTAGAGGTGTAGGCGGCAGGCCCCTGAAGGACTGCTGGACTGGCAGAGGGCAGCCACTGGACATGGGGAGTTTTGCCCCAAGGATGATCAGAGGGGTTCCAGAAGGCAAGGGTAGCATAGAACTGAAAATATGGGCCGAACCCGTGGCTCACTCGGGAGAGTGTGGC
>NW_007726608.1:418324-419387 GCF_000696425.1 Galeopterus variegatus
CACGGTGCGGGCGACACCAAGCCAAGGGTTACGATCCCCTTACCGGTCACAAAAAAAAAAAGAACTGAAAATCTAAGTTTGTGAGAAAATGGGTTTGATAAGTCACCTAACATCGCAGGATCTAGTCTGCCCCTGTGGGAGACAGAGGGGCTGCTGAGGACCTCTCTGCTTCACACGTGAGACTTTGCTTCCCAGATCCATCCCTTCAGCCTGCTTGGATGAGGTTCTTGAATGTCTCCTGCGGTTTTCTTTTATGTTTGACTAGCGTGCCTTCTCCATTGCTTATTAGTGTTTTCTTCAAAAAGAGAAAGAAAAATCAACTGCCGTGTTGTGCCTCTGTTAAATAAACAGCTGGCTCCATCGAGGAAG
Source organism: Galeopterus variegatus (assembly GCF_000696425.1). NCBI lineage: Eukaryota > Metazoa > Chordata > Mammalia > Dermoptera > Cynocephalidae > Galeopterus > Galeopterus variegatus. The sequence goes on from NW_007726608.1 coordinate 418,694, forward strand.
AGGCTGGCCTGGCTGGCATTGGTGGACCCTGCTCTCCTCAGGTCGCCTTGTTAGTGGGACAGGTTTAAAGACTGGGACCTGAGCCTTCAACATCCAGGAAACACAGGTGCTCATCCATGGACTGACTATGGGGAAAATCTCACCAAAGTGATTACGCGTTTTACAAACTTTATTTCAAATTGGAAATGTATATTTCCCTATACACAGAAACAAGTGGCTTTGCCTTTGGTGGCTGAAGGCCACCACTTGATGTCCTGGTCACGTTGGGGTGCCTGAATTGTACCCCCACACTTGCTTGTTGATGAGTTTCATATTCAGCAAACACCCAGAACCTGCACATGAGTCTTGAGAGTCCTTGACTGTGCATGTGTGTGTGTGTGTGTGTGTTTTAAACTTTATTCATTTTTTTGAGAGGATATGTTAATTTCAGCTTTAAATTACAATGCTTCAAAGGGATACTGGGAGGTTAAATATTTCTTGTGTGTATGTTCTTTTTCAGCAAGTGCTAGAAATTATAAATGGGGTCCCCTAGTTACATCTCAGAGGGGGGCGCACAGATTTGCACTTTCCTAGACCAGTGGGAAGAGAGAGAAAAGGGAGCGTGGGGACTCGGGAGAGCTTGCAAGGCCTCTGGGCTGAAAGCTTGCTTTCTTCACCTTGGTCCTGTCTGCTAGGGCTGCCAGAACAAATACCA
>NW_007726608.1:420092-427686 GCF_000696425.1 Galeopterus variegatus
CTCACCTCCTCTTCCTTTAAGGACAGCAGTCACATTGGATTATGGCCTATCCTAAAAGCCTTGTTTTAACTTAATCACCTCCATAAAGATCCTGTGTACAAATACGGTCACTTTCTAAGGCACTGGGTGTGGGGACTCCAGCACGTGGAGTTTTGGTGGGACACAGTCAGCCTGTAGCAACTCTTGCACACTAGAACTCAGTGGGGTGAGCAACCCTGTGCAGGGCACCTGTGGCTCATGCCATGGGCTCATCACTCATCAGTTTGCCCTGCTCCCAAGCCCCAGCCGAGAGTAACCCCTGGAAGGCTTCAATCTTTTTGGAGAGTAGACTTTGGGGAAGGATGTTCCCACGCAAGATGCTGTAACAGGGAATTGGGGAGGCCAGGGAAGAAGCGCTCTGGGCTGGATTGTGTTCATCTGAGAAGAGGGTAGTTAGAGCAAGAGTAAGTGGGGTTAGTGCAGAAAAAGGGGTGAGCTGTTGCCAAGGGGCAGCATTGTCCAGAATTAGCCTCACAGAAGCGTGGACCGTCACAACCAGGAGAGAGCATCGGAGACCATTCTCCCTGCAGAGTTCCTGTGATGAAAGTCTACAATATTCTTCCCATCACAGGGCATGGAGAAGACTCATTCCTCTGGTCTCCATCCACAGCAGACTACCTGGCTGCTGGCAACTGTCCAGCGTGCAGATTGTGGAGAGGACAGGGCAGGAGAGCACACACGTGGGGAGGCTAACGTGGCAGACATCCGTTGTGTTCATCTGCTCTTCACTCTGACTCCCTTTCTTCCGGCAACAGACCCTATTTCCTTGACACCAGAAGTGACCCAGGATGGGTAAATTACCTCACCATTTTAAGCACAGTGACTATTCCAAGAGGTGTAATCAGGTTGAGCCAAGATGACCTAACCAGAGTTTTCCTTGGGCTTTCTCAAATGGGAGCCAGGAGAACAGCTCTTCTCTGCTTGAAGAATAGTTAAGGATGTAAGTCAGAGCTGCGTTGTCATAAATCCACCCTGTGGAGAAGCTGATTGGGTTGGGTAAAGTCTACACACAGAGAGAAACTGAGACCAGAGCAAAGATTGACCCCTGCTGGGGTCTGAGTCCCTGCCTGGGTTGCCTGCAAGGCCATATCCTTGCCCCTGCCTGCCCTTCTTGTGGTTTGGTCCTGTGAGCCAATAATAAATCCCTCCATCACTGGGAATTCTGCCACTTGTGACCACAAGAGTCCTGACTAGTTCAGGTAGAGCTCGGATGGCATTGAAGCTTCTGCAGAATATACGGAGAATGAAAAGGGTTTGGAAGCTGTGTTCTGAGCAGGAAGAATGAGGTAGGCCTACCACCCAGAGGGGACGGCACGCTGCCGTCGGATGACTGAGAAAAAGCAAAGCGATTGAAGTTATCCTCGGCTTCTGCATTCTGAACAAGAACCTTCTTCAGACTGGAAGAGTGAGAATAACCTTGACTGAAAGGGAATTGGAACCCAAGGTTAGCAAGGAGAGAGCATGAAAGGGCCACCGGCATGTGAATAAACTAGTCCCCCAGCCCTGCTGAATAATGCTAGTGGAGAGGACACCCTTCCGTGTGATTGGGGACATGTGCTTTTGTAGGAATTATGACGATGGGGTGATATGACTGGAGTGAGTGTTAGAGCAATTTTGAAAAGGTGTTGGGGATTGAGAGTGGAGTTCTTGGACTCTGGGGGGGGATGTCCGACCTTGGTTTTTGCAAGGTGTTCTACAGAGCCCTTCATGGTGGGCTTGCAGCTGAACCTGTGCTGTCAGACAGCTGCGTTGTGAGGAGTGGGAGGCAGGAGCAAGAGAACGAATCCTGTTTTGGACAGGTCGTGTCTGAGGTGCCTGCAAGGCGTTTGTGTGGGGCTGTTCAGAGGACAAATTGAAAATTTGGATCTGGAGTTCAGAAGAGGAGTCAGGGCTGGTGAGTCAGCTCTGGGGGTTGTGAGCAGGAAGGCAGGAGCCAGATGAATGAGACCCCAGGGGTCTCCATGTATATAGGAGAGAGAAGAGCAGGCTCCAAGCCAGGACCTCCAGCGACTTACACTTGAGGTGGAAAAAGAAGAGAGGACAGAGAGGGGGCAGGTGGTTCTGAGACAGGGAGGACGAGGGGAGGCTGGAGAGGAGAAGCCTCCGCAAAGCAGGCAGCAGCTGACTGTGCCAGGTGCCCCAGGAGGACGCCGCGGCCATGAAAGACCACCCTTGCTTACAGGTGAGGAGGTCAGGCATGGTCTCTGAGGATATGTTTCAATCCGCAGGGATATAAATGATGACTAGGATGAGGGAGTGACGGTGACAGATGCGTCTCCTTTCCTTCCTCTCACAGCACCTCCTTCCCCCGCATCTCCTCGGCGGCCCTTCGGCAGTCTCTTCACGGGGTTCTGCCTCTGTTCTTCCCGCAGCTGCACCAGCTTCCACGCTGCCACCAGGCTTCCCTTCCCGTGGCATGTACCCGGTGGCCTGAGGAAGAACGTGCAAGCCCAAGCCTGCATCTTAGTTGGAGAAATGCTGACTTCAGAGTTCATACAAATGGGCCCCGAAACCTCAGTGGCTTAGCATCATGCAAGTTCTCACCCAGGAAAAGGCCCTCGGCGGCAGGGGTGGGCCTGCTCCACGTCGCACAATCAATCAAGGATGAGATTGACAGGGTGTTGCCATCTCCACTGCGTGGCTCCAAGCTTGCCATGGGTGGTGACGTTCAAACCAGCGGACAGAGCGTGTGTCCAGGCAGCAGCCCCTGGATGGAAGCCCAGCTGCAGCCCAAGGAGGTGGGATGCAGGCCAGGCCTGGAAGTGGTGTGCATTACATCACTTGTACCACATTCTGTTGGCTAGAACCAGGTCATGTGGCCATACCTCACTGCAAGAGAAGCCGGAAAATGCAACCTAGCTGAGTCACGGGAGGAAAGGAAAAACATAGCTGGTCTCTGGTAGTCACAGCATTCAAGATCTTGCAAAAGTGGACCCAGCTCACTTTTCCAATCCAATCTTCCTGGAGTTTGGCCCTACTCCAGGGCACAGGAAAGCATTGCTTAACTGCTCCTCACATATACCATGCGTGTTCCCACTGCCCCCTCTATCAAGAATCCCCTTTTCCTAACCCCTAGCTACTTGCTGAAATCCCACTCACACTGTAAGCTAGCCAGGGACAAGCTGCCTCTTCACGGAGGAGGCTTCTCTGAGTTGCAGTGATTTCTTTCCTTTTATAATTTGTTTGCTCCTACCCCACCATTCCTTACTTCCTGCTTATAGTCTAGTTATGACGGTTATATAAATTCCCATGTCCTCCTGTAAGCATAGACTGCAAACTCATTCAGGGCAGGGTTAAATAATAGTTATCTTTGCTCACTCTGTAATTATGCTAACTATAGGTCTTACCATCCCAAGTCGGGATGTGTGGTCTGAGCAGTCTTGGTGTACCTACATCAGAGTCAAGCGGGTAAAATACTGTAGATCGGCAGTCTCCAGAATATCCTGGGACAGGATCCTGGAGACATAATGGAAACTCAATATACATGGTTGGTCTAGAATGAAATTCAGTTACTGTTATCACTTAGTAATACACAAAGCAAGAGAGAATAACTCAACTTACAGCACAGCTGGCTTGAGACATTTTCTGGGGCACTGGTTTGCCCAGCTCAATTCTTCACATCCCAAGACTCTCAGCCCAACTGAAATGCCTAGACATTTCATTGAAAAAGTACAAAAATCAATCAAAGCAGGAATCTGATGTTTCACACTTGGCATTTGGTGCCTGTCTGTGACCATTTGAATTCAAGTGCTTTAGCAGGCACTCCCGGGTTCTGAGATGGTGTTAAGATGAATGGTTTTATGTGGTGTCTGTTACGGTTCGTTCAGGACCTGGAAGCTTGTTTACAGCTCTGTGGCTGAGGGCCTGGGAACTGTCTGTGAATTATTTTGTCAACAAGTCAACCAGGGCTGACTGGATTCCAGTCTGCTCATTGCTTATATTTGGTCCTCAATTATGAGAAGTGAATACAAGGAAGACATTATTTTCATAATAAAAATGTTTGTGTGTACCTGCTCCATCCCGGGCTGAGATCCTATGGGCATTCACTGGCGTTGAAGCAAGAAGGGGCGAATGCACAGTGTAGACGGGCTGTGCACCTCCCTGCTGGGTCTCCCAGAGGCGGCACTGGGTGGCGGCGTCCTGGTGGGCTGCCTGTCTTGTGGGGCAGGAGGACACCTCTCCAGGTGCCAGCACAGAGTCCTCTGCATCAGCTGGGCAACCAGGGGGTGTGGGTAAAGGATGGACACGTCAGGGTGGAGACGGCCCCTCCGCCTGCTGGCTGGTCTTCCTTCTCAGGTCCCCAGACAGCCTGGCGTGGGGCCCAGCCTGGTGAGAGTTCAGAGCGTATCTGTTAAAGGACCCTGCATCCAGCCCAACTCCTCAGTTTCTCCTTTTCTTACACTTCTGCCCCGAAGGCAAAAGTTCCTGAAATAACCCCGTGTGCCTGTGCTCATTCCGGCTCCTTTTCCTGGACTGCCCACCCTCCCCCAGCCCGTCAAACCCAGTGGGAATCCAAAGCATTCTTGAGTCCTTTTGGATGGCACGGTCTTCACCCATCTTTTTGGTGGCTGTAACCAACTATGGGTTCAGAGTTTGGGGTTCATCTTTTGTGGCCACTGCTGCCCCCTCCAGCTGTCACGTCCCCAGCCTGTCTGGGCACTGGTCCTGCATGTGGCCGCTCCTCCCCTCTGGGCCAGCTGGGAGCACCTGGGAGCACAGCTGTCAGATGGGAAGAGCAGGAGCCCTGCTGCCTGGGGCTGGTGGGGGACTGTGCAGGTCAGCCATGGCACCTGGCACTGCAGACAGGCCCGGGTGCAGAGCTTGGATGCCAGCTGCTCAGATGGGCAGCTCGCTTTGGGGACAATCAAGCAATGGGAGAGGAGGGGCCAATGCCACGGTGCTCAGAACCCAGACCCAGGGATGCTGCTGGTCCTCTTCTGATATCCGGAGGCCGCCATGGCACGGGGTGGGGAGCTTCTGAGTCCCATTGGCACACCTGGGCAGAAGCCAGGGGTGGGGCCCAGCCCAGGCCCAGGAGGTGGGGTTCAGCTTCACATGCTGTCCACAGGAAGATTGGGCTGCTTGGGGAGGTGGGAGCTGCTGGTCACAAGAGGCCGTCATGACTGAGACTGAGCCTCAGCAGGGGTGGAAGGGACGACCTTCATGGGCCCTCCTGAGCATAGTCATCGCTGCCCTGCTTGTCCCATGGGGCTGCTGGAACACTCCACTGGAGGATGTACAGTGGTATAAAAAGGTAAATATGATTGCAACATGGGGATTAGTTTTGCTGGTAGAAATCATGGCCCTCCTCTCCACCAGGAGCAGGTGCTGGGTGTGATGCGGGCAGGGAGAGAAGCTGCTGCTCACTGGAGACACTGAGGCTGAGCTGCTGGAGGAAGGGAGGACAGGACGCCCAGCCCTGCTTCAAGCGGCTTCTCTGTGAAGTTTCCTGCCTCAGCATCCCTCCTGCGCCCTCCCAGAGAGGTCTTGGGCCTTCCCCCAGCTCTCACCTGAGCAAAGGTGGAACATGCCCAAGGGGCGGGAGTCTGCAGGGCCATGGAGCCCACCCAGGTGGGTAGCTGTTTCGTGGGCTGGGGTCGGGACAAGGTGGCTGTTGCATGGGAAAAAAAAAGGCCACCAGAAGGCAGCTGGCAAGAGCTCCATGGGAGAGTGCGTTCCACTGAAGGGCTATTTATAAAGTTGGGCACAGTTTGTTTAGCTTTGCGGGGTTCCCTTCGTCCCAGGGCACAGTGTGACCCAGGACTCCAGGGAGAGATGCCAGCACGATGCTGGGGCTGGGTCACCAGCCCCCCTGTCTGGGCAGTGACAGGCACGCAGTCTCACAGACTCTCCAAAACCACGGTTATCTGTGTCTGGCACTCGTTTTACGTTAGGATATGGAGGGCGGGGTGCAAGTGGAGTTTGCTTTTTTCCCTATTTGCCCAGCACATTATTTTGAACAAAAATATGTTCAGGGAGTTGAAAGAGAGCCTTGAGTAAAGCTGTCTTGCTGTCAGTTAAGTCATAGCTATTGAGGCTAACTCAGGCTCAAAGAAGCAGCCCTAGAATAAGTGGCTGATGAAACAAACCGCAAAAAGAGACATATGAGAGGGAGAGTAATGACCTTCTAGGAAGAAGCGAGGATCCAGAGAGCACAGTAGAGTGGGAGGGGCTCTGGACTGCAGGTCACAATGTCTGGGCTTAGTCCCAGCTCTGTCACATACCAGCTGTGTGACCTTGGGCCAGCCACTTAACCTCTCTGAGCCTCAGTTTTTCCATCTGTAAATTAGTCTAATCATCCCTGCACTGCTGGCCTCACTGAGGCGCTGTAAGTCTATTTTGATAAGTGATATTAAAACATAGATATAACCAAAATCTCTCCCTTTCTGGCCATGAGCGCAATCCCTGCTCTGCTTTCTGAGAGTTGGCATCTTGCTTCTCCTGCATTGTGCCGATCTGTATAATGCTGTTTCTGTGTCCTTCCAAACTGCCATTTAAGGCTTGCTTCCTGGCTGACTTTGGGGTGGCGGAGGTGAGGCCTGCTTCCTTAGCAGATGCATGTCAGAACTTGTGTCTCTGTCTCTGTCTTCCTATCCCCCTCACACCGTCTCCCACTGTCTGTGGTTTGAGGGACCATATTCAACAGAACTCCTTCCTTCCAGGCACGCAAGCCAGAAGCCCTGGAGTTGCCCACAGCTCCTTCTGTCTCTGCCAGCCCGGTCCAGTCCACTGGTAAATTCTGTGCACTTTGTCTTCCAGGTTTGATCAGAATCCAGCCCTTGTCTCCACCTCTGCTGTACCACCCGTCTGAGCCACCACCTCCTCCTGCCAGACTGCTGTGCTTGCTGCCTCCAGGGTGTTTCCACTCTTGCACCTTCAGTGTATTTCCTACACAGTAGCTGGGGCCATCCTGTGAAATGTGAGCCTCTCAGGCCACCCTCTGCTGCGCCCTGACTCCCAGTCAACATCTGGCCCTTCGTTTCCTACTCTCCTCCCGTGGCCTGCCCTACCCCAGCCACCCTGTCCCCCATCCTCCTCCCTGAACATGCCAGCCTGCTCCCACCTCAGGGCCTTTGCAAGTCTTGTCCCCTCCGGTGGCACTGTTCTTTCCCCAGTTCACTGTGGTCTCTTTCTCTTATCTCCTTCAGGCTTTCATCAAATGGGAGGCCTACCCAGACCATCCTATCCAAGATGGCATGACCTGCTTCCCTTTCGTCTTTCAGTTTTATTTTTCTCCATAGCAGTCATCACCATCTGACACATGTATATTTTTCTCATCTTATTCATTGTGTGTCCCTCCTACACCCACCCCGGAATGTGAGTTCCATGAGGCCAGGGATTTTCCTTCATTCGTTTCATTGTCAAATCTCCTCCAACACCCTCCCTTGTAAGATGAATTGGGGGGGTAATCCCTCTTTTGCAAAATCTGTATTTTTTTGTCTGGAAAATTTTGTATCAATTTGGGATGATCTGTTCTTTGAAAGTTTTTCCTCACCTTTAAATCCATCTGGGCCTGGTACTTTGTGTGTGTGTGGTGGTGGTGGGGGGGGGTTGG
>NW_007726608.1:428644-430216 GCF_000696425.1 Galeopterus variegatus
TGGGGGCAGGAGGGGGGTTAATTTTAACCACTTTGCCAGTTTCTTTAATAATTATAGCACTATTCAAATTTTAATTTAATTGTTTTTTTGCTTGAGTCAGTTTTAGTGAGTTAGGTATTGTAGGTATTATGAATTAGTTTGTACGTATTTTTTTTTTTTTGTCTTTTTTTGTGACCAGTAAGGGGATTGCAACCCTTGGCTTGGTGTTGCCCACACTGCGCTCAGCCAGTGAGTGCACCGGTCATCCCTATATAGGATCCGAACCCGCAGTGGGAGCGCCGCTGCGCTCCCAGGACCACACTCTCCTGAGTGCGCCACGGGGCCGGCCCTGTAGGTATTTTTTTAAGCTTTCAAATTTTGTGGCATATCATTTTTGATCATGTTCTCTAATTATTTGTTACCTATATTTAATGTGTAGTTATATCACCTTTCATTCATAATATCACTTGTTATGACTTCTATCTTCTTATCTTGATAAATCTTGAGAAGTTTATCAGCACTGATAGTTTTAACAAAGAACCAGCTCTTAGCTTTTTGGTTCTTCTCTGTTGTATCTCTCTTTCCTGTTTCGTTGATTGCTGCTTCTATTTTTTTTTTTGCTGAATTCTTCTAATTTCCTTGAGTTTGTTGTGTTTTTCCCTTTCTTCTTGAGAATAACATTTAGCTCAATAATTTTGAGATTCTGTTTCATTCTAATATAAATATTTTGCTATAAATTTCTCTCAAAGTATGCATTGGCTGCATCCTAGAAGTTTAAATACATGGTGTTTTTATTGTCATTCAGCTTTAGATATTTAAAAAAGTTTCATTTTGATATTTCCCCATTAACCTATGCATTAGTTAGCAGTACTGCTAAATATGTGGTCATTTTTAATTTACATTTTAAACTTCTAGTTTTATTTCATTGTGGTCAGAGTTGCCAGTCGGCTTCATATCTAAGTTTGAAGTTTGTTGAGACTTTCTTTATGGCCTAGTACACGATCAATTTTTGCATATATTCCATGTACACTTGAGAAAGCTGTACATTTTTTAACACTTGGAGGAACTCCACATATATCCATTAGAGGTTAGCTGAGTGGATCATAACTTGTAATTGACTGGTTCATATTTTCAATATTCTTGCTGACTTTTCTTGTCTTCTTGATGTATCAATAACTGAGAGGCTCATGCACAATTCATCCTAATTCTATAAAATTTTACCTAATACATTTGAGACTATTCTATTATGTGCATTTATGTTTAAAGTTGCTCTCTTCTTGGTGAATTAAAACTTTCATTCTTTTATAGTGACCCTTTGGAGTCCTGATAATGCTCGCTGTCTTAGAGCCTAGTTTAAATGATACTAACATGCTACGTGGCTTACTTTCGGTTCGTATTTGCTTAGTATGTCATTTTCCACACCTATGCTTCCACCTTTGCATGTCTTTATGTTTAATGAGTGTCTCTTATAGATAACACAGACCAGGCTTTTAAAAATTCAAACTGTTTACCATCTGAGTGGCGAGTTTCATCCAAATTCATTTTTTTTTTTTGTCTTTTTTTTTTTCGTGTCTGGCAACGGATCGCAACCCT
>NW_007726608.1:431230-432510 GCF_000696425.1 Galeopterus variegatus
TTTTTTTTTTTTAATCTTTACTTGCTTTTGAAGTAAATAAATATCAAATCTGTCCCCGTAAGACAAGAACTTTAGCAATCTCTTTGGCCTCTGTTCTCTTTTGAAGAGCTTGTGTGCCTCAGTTGTCTGCTTGCTCTGGCCTCTGAGTTTGTCTCTCCCACGGGAATCCGTTTTTGCTGCAGCTCTGCACCAGAGGGTTCCCAGGAGCTCAGGGGGAAGGGTGAGTGGGCCCCAGGATGCTGAGCTCCTCACTAGGAAAAACAACTTCTAAAGGCAGGACTTGACTCTGCCCTCCAGAGATGAGCAGAGTCAGGAGAGAGTTGCTCCTGGAATGTAATTCCCCATCCCATGGGTGGAGGAGGAGGGGTGAGGAGGCACCGGTCTGAAGGTTTCTAGTCTCAGCCTCCCTCTTTTTAGCTCCTCAACTATACTGAACTTGTGCAAGGTCTGATTTTCTTGCCGAGGACACCTGGACCAGAGGTTTGGGAGCAGGAGCAAAACCCTGACAGTTCCTTTCTCCTTTCTCCTTCATAAGCTGATCTTGCTCCAAGCCAAAGCCACATCCTCCTACAGACACGTGTCCGTACAAGCACCCCGGTTCACTCTGGGGCTTATTAGAATGTCCCAGCACACATCTTCCCAGTTCCCAGGTTACCTTCTGGGACGGCACCTGTGCTGGAGATGGACAGCCTCTCTAACCAATCCCTGAGTCTCTTCCTCTGTGTCGGGTGCTCTATTCTTTCTGCCGCCCCCAGGAGCTCTACCTGCACCTTTCAGCGGTGGCTCTTTGGGCTTCCTCACTTGCTCCACTCGTTGTCCCTCCTTAGCTTTTCCTGTATCCTGCAAAACCACATTGCACTTCACTCATGACTCATCCTACAGGGCTGCTCTCAGGTCACAGCAGCTCTGGATCTAGTGCATCCCACCTGGACCCAGATTCCTGCTCCACAGAAATCAGGGACAGAACTACAGAGGAGGGGCAGGAGAATGATGATCTGTAGATGGAGTTTGACAGCCCCTCCCTCCCCACGGTACCTGTTGCCCCCTTCTCATCCATGTGACAGTCTTATTCTTGTTACTGTATTTCAGGGGAAGAACCATTTTTTTTTTTAAAGATCTGGATTTGAGAGGCTTCAGACTTGTGGTCACAAAACCCAGCGGAAGGCAAGAATGAGATTTCAGTTTAAAATACAAGCTATAAGTGAATGCTTGAAAAACAGATGATGAGACCTCCCCAGCCTGCTTCCCTTGCCCTCTGCCTGGAATCCTGGAAGTCAGGG
>NW_007726608.1:433570-435473 GCF_000696425.1 Galeopterus variegatus
AAATAAGTTATACATGAAAATTTCCTAAGACGGAAGAACATAATTTTCCAGTCTGAACAGGCCCATATGAACATAACAACTAAAAAACAGTGGGTGAAAACTTTCAGAGGGACAAAAAAGGATCAGGAATTAAGACGGCCTCAGATTTCTCAGGAGCAACTCTGAATATTAGATAAGAATAGAATACTATTTCTGCAAATCTTCAGATATTTCAGTAAACACTGGGCTTCTCAAATGACTGTACTGAAGGACAAGCAAAATATGTCAAAGTGAACTCATAGGGTGAGTGAGTGTAAGAAATGTAACCTCCAACTGCTTCCTATATTTTGAAAATCGATTGAGGTATAATTTATGTACAGTAAAATGCAAGTCTACCATTCCATGCGTTTTGACCAGTGGTTCTCAAGCAGAGGTGATTTCACTTCCCAAGGAAACATTTGGCAATGTTTGCAGGTGTTTTTGGTTTATCACAGCTTGGGAGGGAGGTGGGTATGATTCTGGCATTAGAGGGTAGAGGCCAGGGACACTGCTACACATCCTACAATATGCATAACAGTCCCCTACAACAAAGGACTGTCCTGCCGAGATGGTCTGTAGTGCTGAGGTTGATGATCGCATTAGAGTTTGTAAACCATTCACCTGTTGAAGGAAATTTGGGTGGGTTGTTTACAGTTTGGGGCAATTAAGGATAAAGCTACTAGGAACATTAATGAGTATGACTTTATGTGAATGCATGTTTTCATTTCCTTTGGGTAAAAGAATAGGAGCAGAATTGCTAGGTCATATCGTAAGCATATGTTTAATTTTATAGAAAATTGCCAAACTGTTCTCCAAAAAGGTCATACCATTATACATTTCCATCCAAAATATATGAGAGTTCTAGTTGCTCCTTATGCTTGTCAACACTTGGTATTGTTAGTCTTTTAAATTTTAGCCAATTTAATGTGTGTGTTGTGATGTCTCACTGTAGCTTTAACTTACATTTCAGTGATGAATAATTTGTTGAGTATGTTTTCATGTGCTTGTAAATTTTTGTATGTCTTCTTTTTTGAAGTGTCTGTTCATATCTTTTTCCCCCTATAAAAAACAGGTTGTTTATATTTGTACAGATGGTCCCTAACTTAGGATGGCTCAACTTAATGATATTTCACCTTTATGATGGTATGAAAGTGATATGTAATGTAGAAAACATACTTTGAATTTTGAATTTTGATCTTTTCCTGGGTTAGTAATAAGTGTATTAAATGCATTTTTGACTTACAATATTTTCACCTTATGATGGGGTTATCAGGACTTAACTCCATGGTAAGTCAAGGAGCACCTGTATTACCAACTTGTAAGAGTTTCTTTAAATACTGCATACAAATTTTTTCTCAAATGTACGCATTACAAATACTTTCTCCCAATCTGTGGCTTGCCTTATTTTTTTTTAACATATCTTCAGAAAACAGTGCTTTTAATTTTGATAATTTCATTTATTAGTATTTTCTTTTATGGTTAGTGTTATATCTTGTGTGTGAGATCTTTGCTACCCCAAGACTGTATGTATTTTCTCCTGGAAGTCTTAGTTTTATCTTTTACTTTTAGGTGTATGAATTAACATTCACGTATAGTTTGAGGTAAAGGCCATGTAGATATCTGGTTGTTCCAGCACTATTTATTTGAAAAGACTACTCTTGTGCCATTGAATTACCTTGTCACTTTTGTTGAAAATTAATTGAGGATTTATGAATGTGAGTCTATTGAACAGATTAGGAGTTTAGTAATATTTAAAATCAGGTAGTGTTAAATCTTCAAACTTTTTTTCTTTTACAAAATTGCACAATTCTAGGTCCTTTGAACTTCCATATTTAGAATTTTAGAATCAGTTTGTCAATTTCTTCAAAAAAATGTCTCTGTTGAG
>NW_007726608.1:436242-437974 GCF_000696425.1 Galeopterus variegatus
GACTTCCAGTACAATGTTGAATAGGAGTAGTGAGGGCGAATAACCCTGCCATTTTGCCAATGTTAGGGGAAATGCCCTGAGTCTTTTACCATTAAGTGTGATGTTAGCTGTAGAATTTTTGTAGATGTTCTTTATCAGATTGAGGAAGTTCCATTTTTGCTGAGAGTTTTTATTATGAATGAGTGTTAAATTTTGTCAGATGCTTTTTCTACATATATTGAGATGGTCATATGGTTTTTCTTATTTGTTCTGTTAATATGGTGAATTACATTGAGTACCTTTCAAATGTTAAACCAACTGTGAATTCCTGGGATAAATACCACTTGATCATGATGTATTATCCTTTAAAAATTTTGTTTGATTTGTCTTGCTAATGTTTTGTTAAATATTTTTGCCTTCATGTTCATGAGGAATCTTAGCTATCTTCTTAATGTCTTTGTTTCAGTACCAGAGCAGTACTGGCATCGTAAAATGAGATGGGAAAAGTTCCTCCTCCTCTATTTTCTGAAAGTGTTTGTGTAGGATTGGTATTATTTCTTTCTTAAATATTTGATAGAATTCACCAGAGAAGCCATCTATACCTGGATTTTTGTTTGTGAGAAGACTTTAAATTACAATTGAATATCTTTAATAGATACAGGCCTATTCATATTTTATATTTCTTCTCATGCCAGTCTTGGTAATCTCTGTCTTTTAAGGAACATGACCACTTATCTAATTTGTCAAATTTATTGGCATATCATTGTTCATGCTCTTCCCTTCTAATTTTTTTAAATGTTTGTAGGATCTGTAGTGATGTTCTGTCTTTCACTCCTGATGTTGGTCATTTGTGTCTTCTTGATTAGTCTGGTTAGAATCTTATCAGTTTTATCAATCTTCTCAAAGAATCAGCTTTGGGTTTCATTGTTTTCTTTATTATTTGCCATTTTTCTGTTTATTTTTACAAAAGAGGAAATAGTGATATTTTACCCTTTGTCTCAGTAGTGAACATTAAATAGTCATCAGTATGTTAACACTGACTCAAGCGTACACAACTGAACATTATTATGCAAACCTGTTTGGATGATGAGGAAAGTGGAGAAGAGGTAGTTTATGTAAACCATATCCTTATCTTCATAGTAGGAAGTCCATAGTACAATAAAATGGACTGATCAACAAATTCCAGAATAAANTTCCATATTTAGAATTTTAGAATCAGTTTGTCAATTTCTTCAAAAAAATGTCTCTGTTGAGTCTATAGGTCAATTTGGGGACAATTGACATTATATCACTATTGAGTCTTCTTATCCATGAATATGATTTATTTCTTCATTTATTTATTTAAGTCTTCTTTTATTTCTTTCTGCTATGTTTGTAGTTTTCAGCATATACATTTTGACCACGTTTTGTTAAGCCCCTAGGTCTTTCAGGTATTTCATGTTTTTTGTATTGGAAATGTAAAGTTAAAAAATTTTTATTTTTCATTTTTTTGTTGCTAGTATATATAAATTCTATTCATTCTAAAATATGGACTCTGTATTTTGCAACTTTGCTAAATTTACTTATTAGTTCTAATAATTCTAGTAGCTTTTTAATATTTTCCTTAGGATTTTCATGGTAGCCAATCATGCCTGCAAATAAATACAGTTTTTCTTCTTTTCTAATTTGTACAACTTTTATTGCACTGGCTATGACTTCCAGTACAATGTTGAATAGGAGTAGTGAGGGCGAATAACCCTGCCATTTTGCCAAT
>NW_007726608.1:438586-439552 GCF_000696425.1 Galeopterus variegatus
GCCACACTTTCCTGAGTGCGCCGGGGGTCAGCCCATAAACATGTCACTTTGAAATGTAAGAATAAAACTGGAAGAAAGAGTTGGAAGAACTGAAAACGGTTATATTGAGGAAGTGAAACTGGGCAGTCAGGTAGGAGATTGTTATTTTTCATTATAAGTTTTTCTTTAAAGTTGAGTATTTAAATTTAAAAATATATGCATGTATTATATTAATAAAATAATAATTCAATACTTTAATATTGGAATAGGGAAAAGTATGTCTGGGAAACAACTGGAGAGACTACTACCCTTGATGGCTGTGTCCTGGGGAAAGGAGAATACAGAGTGAGTGAGTTTAGAAAGACTGTTGAGAATCCTGGGAGGAGATGCAGACCTGCTCTCACGGGATTCGCCCCTGACTTTGAAAATTGTGAAAAGGTGCCTTTTATTTTCACTTAGTTAAAAAACAAAATCTGCATTTGTTTTTTATTTGGTGGAATTGCTATAAAGGTGAAATTATAAAGCCTTTGGTGACTGAATGTATGTATGATTGCTACATAAATATGTCCTTGAAATCGTAACATTAAATAGCTCTTTACAAGTAGAATTTTCATCTGCATTGCCTTATTTTTCCTCAGTTTAGCCCTGCAGCCCATTATTATGATAGGTAGTATCTTCACTTTGTAGCTGGGTTTTACTTAAAAGACTTGCTGAAGGTTACACTGGTGGCAAATGCCCGCGGGTGGACTCCAAATGCATTGCTTCTGCTTAACTCCATCACACACGTAGTCAAATCACAAAACGGTTTTAAACATGTTGACTTATTTATGTGCATATTTTCATAACTATAACCTGAAAACTTGAATGGTTGGTAGTAGAATAGAACAAATATGGACTTTGCTTTGAATTGGTTTGAATATACACTGTGCTGTAATTACTTGCTGCAAGACCTTGGAAACATTAATTTATCCGAGCCTCTTTTTCTCC
>NW_007726608.1:440420-440716 GCF_000696425.1 Galeopterus variegatus
AAACCTGATTGTTAAGAGCATGTACTTTGGAGTCATTCAACCTAGAGTTGGACACTCAGCTGTGCCACACGCCACTGGCAACATTGGTCATGTTTGTTCTTCAGTCTTCCCGTCGATAAAATGGGTATAATAAGAGTACCTACCCCTAGGGTGGTTGTGAAGAATAGCGAAATAAGGTACATTGAGCACTGGAGGTCTTGCTTCCTGCCAGCTTGTAGTGCTACAAGAGAGGCACAGAGGAAGAAGGGATTGTTTTTGTTGTTGATTCTTGTTAGTTGTCTTAAGTGATCGGCTCG
>NW_007726608.1:441175-443303 GCF_000696425.1 Galeopterus variegatus
TTGAGCACTGGAGGTCTTGCTTCCTGCCAGCTTGTAGTGCTACAAGAGAGGCACAGAGGAAGAAGGGATTGTTTTTGTTGTTGATTCTTGTTAGTTGTCTTAAGTGATCGGCTCGGTCCACACTCCAGGAGGAAGACTGATCTTTGAGAACAATGCCGGTGATAATACCAGTTGCTAGCATTCACTGGGCACCTACCGTGAGCACGGCTTTTCTCATTTGATCCTCACCACATGCCTCGGAGGAGAAGCCCGAGCCTGTGCCATCCAGCCATCCTCTATTCTTGTCCCTGTGCTGGCTCAGATGAGATGGGCAGAAGGCTGGCTGCAGAGGAGAGAGGTCTTTTATAGGCTGTGAGGTGGCCTATGTCCTCAGCCTTTACTGAGGGTCAGCGGAGAAATAGCCACGTGCCACATCTCTGGAGGTGTTCTCTCGCTGTTGTCAAATATGGTGCATTTCATTGTCTAGTGACCTCTATGGAGACCATACATCATCAGTTCCTCTGTGAGCTCAGAAGATCATCTCTTGATGATTTCTCATGTCTCCTTTATTAGACAGATGTCTGGGCCTAACACCTAGAGATTCTGATTCTCTATATTCGGGTAGGGTCTGATAACCGTATTTTGAAATGTTCCCTCCCTCCCTCCCTCCCTGTGTGAACATGAGGTGTAGCCAGGGTGAGGAACCCCAAATGTGGGGTATTGGCAGCTTACCCTGTTTCCCTAATTGCTGGGCCTCGTGGAGCTAAGAAGTGTGCTCAGTTATAGTCTCCTTTTACCTAGTTTCCTGGTAGAGTTTTTATTCTTTTTTCATGACTTGTTTCTTGTTATTTTACCTTTTAAAATATTTTTATAGTTACATATCATTTACCATAAAGTGCCTTAAGTCTACTTTCAGCATAAAAGCGAATGAATGGAAGAGTGAGTGTCATTGTCAACTGGAGTTTTTAACAGGATTTCCCGTAAAGCACCTCTATGTTCTTTCTTTCTACCAAACTTTCACTGACTTTGCCATTTTTTAGATAATTGTTGGACAAAGTAAACAACAATATTTATTTACTTTAAAAGGACACTAATGTATTCTACAGGCGGACTGGCTCACTCTTAAATGTCTTGAGGCACTGTAATTGTGAAGAGAGACTTCTAGGTGAGGGAGTCCAACCCAGAGATAATGTGATTGTCTGGAGAGACCGTAATGAGTTCAAAGGGAGGCGCTGGAATGAACGTGGACACGGAGGTTGTTACGTGAAGGCAGAGTTGGTCTCATCACGTAGACTTAGTACCCCATTCCACTGACGTTGGTTTAGACGCCTCCATTGCTTACTGTGTGTCAACATGCGGGGATCATTCTGTTTTTGCTGACAATGTGGTAAGACTTTAGTGAGATGAACTTGGCCTAGGTGCCTGAATGCTGCATTTACAATCAGCTTTCCTTCCTTAACAGTAGCCTTCATCGAATAAAAAGAGGCAATTTCGAAGGTCATTGCAAGATTACAAAATAACGGGTCCAGATTGAATGTGCTGCTGAATATGGGAAGATGACTAACTGGGGCTGGGAGGGGTGACATTGGCCTCAACCGGGCACCGGGTCTAGATAAACACATTCTTGCACATGTGACCAGCTGCAGGCATTTGTTTGGTTCTGTCTTCTATATAGAAAAAGGAAGTTTAAAAAAAATCATGTAGTGTGAAAAATACTCCAGTACCACCAGATTATGCAAAAATAATCGGATCGATGGACTGGTTTTTAAATTAAATTTCGAGTGATGCTGATAAACCTCAATATTATTTCCTCTGCTGTTAATCAGCATTAAGTGCTTACAACTAAGTTTAACCAGCCCTTTTTATTCCAGAGGTTTATCATGACCCAACTATTTAGTTCAGGCACCCTTCACTCTGTTTTCCAAGGAATAGCACCTGCTCTGTGTAAACTTTTGTTGCTAGATACTGTCACTGTCCTTTAGGAATTTACCATTGAATTGGGACAATACACTGCATAGGGAAAAAATCATCAGCAATACAAAGCGGTGTAAGTTGACAGGGGTCACGAGGGTAAAAATACAAGTTGCTAAATCAGACAGAAAGTTGATCAGTTGTGGTTGTGAGGGGGTTGGGGGAGAAGGGAATTGGG
>NW_007726608.1:444309-460489 GCF_000696425.1 Galeopterus variegatus
AAAGTTAAGAATATACTAAAACCCACTGAATTGTACTTTTTAAAATGATAAAGTTTAGGGCCGGCCCAGTGGCGCACTTGGTAGAGTGCAGCGCTTGGGAGTGCGGCGGTGCTCCCACCGAGGGTTCGGATCCCATATAGAGACCGGTCCGCTCACTGGCTGAGCGCAGTGCGGGCGCGACACCAAGGGTTGCGATCCCGTTGCCGGTCGTGGTGTGGGCGTGACACTGAGGGTTGCGATCCCGTTACCGGTCATGAAAGAAAAAAAAGACAAAAAATAAAATAAAATAAAATGCTAAAGTTTATTACTTGTGAATTACATCAATAATAAAATAACAAAAATAATAAATAGTAATAATAAAAAAGAAAAAATATTAAAAAAAAAATACAAGTTGCTAGCAATTCAGAGGCAGTCATATTCACACGGGCTGGTAAGATCAGCGACCACTTCCCCCAAGAGCTGTGACCTGATCTCTGGTAAAGTGACACCTCTGTGTACTATGGGAACCCTCTTGTTCAGTCACCATGGCCGTGCACCTGTGGAACCTTCCTTTCTCTTTCATGGACACACCTTTGGCAAACGTCATTCCTCCCACCGAGAATGTCCAACCTCTCTGCTTAGCACAATTCTCCCCAAGTTTTCAAACCTAGGTTGTGGAGGTCCTTGACTATGTGGCTTAGGAATGTGAACTTTCTGTTTAGGGACATCACTGCCTCCTTTTATGAGTGGGTCGTGAAGTGGTAAGTATGAACCCTAGCTGGGCTTATGAGAACAGGATCATTTCCACATGTGCAACTTAGCAGGCAAGTGCCTCTTATTTATAGTGTTTCCCTAGGACATCCGAGAAGGGACTAAATGTAACTATTCATTTGTTAGCCCCTTATCTGAGTAGGGGACCAAAGACAAAATCAAAGCCAGTGACAAGAAATAAAAGATCTCTTTAGACTCTAGATCGCAGAGACAATGTCTGGAGATATTTTTGGTTGTTACAATGTGGGGGG
This sequence comes from Galeopterus variegatus, assembly GCF_000696425.1. NCBI lineage: Eukaryota > Metazoa > Chordata > Mammalia > Dermoptera > Cynocephalidae > Galeopterus > Galeopterus variegatus. Next base: position 445,311 of record NW_007726608.1, read on the forward strand.
TGCTACTGATGCCGCTAAACATCCTACATACCGGAGAGTCTCCCCACAACAAAGAATTATCTGGGCCAAATTGTTAATTAATAGTGCCCAGGTTGAAAAACCTTGCACTAGAGGAACTAGTGCAAGTTACTGATTGATACCCCGTTAAGAGGAGATTGTTTGGAAAAAGCCATCTCAGAGGAAAGGAAAACAAAATAGTGGATCTGTTTGACTTTCAACATTTTGACCTGAAAATGAAGTAAAAGCAATTGTTCAGTTCATTTGTTAAAATGTCCCACTGCCGACCTTTTTATTTTCTGTATAGCTGTTCATTCGGTGTAAAGCTGACAGTCTGACTTTGAACATACGTGTAGCAACGCCAAGCAGATGACGTCAGAAGAAGCAGGGTCGTCACCTTTAATTTGTTTAGTCTGTCTTTGGGTGTGGCAAGCGCCCACACCTTCCCAGGTGTGACCAGGTTAGGCATTTTCCTAGTTCTCATTTCTCTCTGGAGGAAATAAAGAATGTGTGGCCAAGGTTGGGGAGGGGAAGGGCTCCATGGTGAAACACTCATGGGACTCTGGAAACTTCTGTCTGGATTTTCCCTTCATAGGGTTGCAGTCTTGGCTGAATGGGGGCTGTTGATGAAACTTAACTATTGTTTTGCACATTTATAATGCATTCATTTCTGGGGACCAGGGTTCAGAGGTTATTTTAACTTTATTTTGACGATGAGTGTGCAGAACTTACATCTTTTAATAATACAAATGATTTGCACATTCGTGTGTTTTATTGGTGAGCATAATTTTTAACCCATGAAAATTTATTAATTCATTCATTCAATATGGACTTACTGCATATCGGCTTTGTACAGACATGGCGTTAGGTACAATATCATGGGGATTCACAGGCTGGTGGGGGCACAGACATGTAAAAAGATAATTACAATACTGTGTGCCAGACGCTCCGATGGGACAATTATAGGGCGATACGGGAGCACAGTGAGAAGAGGTTCCTTCAGCTGAGACCTGAGGCTTGGAGGTTAGTAGGAGTTAGTTTACAAAGTATGTGGGAGAACAGGGGTGAGGGGTGGGAGGTGATATTCCCCTGAGGGTGGCAAGCACGTGTAGAGTTCACAGGTTAGGAAGTGAGCACATGGGGAACTCAGGGAACTCTAAGAGCTACTCTGCAGATGTAGACGTAGCATTCAGGAGCATGTGCGGTGGAAAGTTTGTTCACTGGATGGATTGACTAGGGGTAGTATGCAGAATAAGGCAAGATCAGGACCCAAGAGGACCACAAATAAGAGAGGGGCAAAGGAGCAGGAGCCAAGACAGACAAAAACAGGTGAGAGAAAGTAAAAAGATGAGCCACAGCTGGTGGAAAATACTTACAATGACAATACATGAAGAATTTTGATGTATCAGTAAGGAAAGAGTGAACAACCCAATGGAAAAGTGGACAGAGGAAAGAAAAAAGCATTTCATGAGCAAATGAAAAGATCCTCTACCTGGGTGGCAGTCAGGGAAATGCTAACTAAAGCCACATATGGACATTCTTTTGCATCCATGAGATTAGCAAAGTTAAAAGTCTGACAATACTCAATATTGGTAAAAATGTGGAGCAATGGGGACTTGGATATGCTGCTGGTGGGAGTGTAAATGGGTGCAACCACTTTGTAAAAAAAATTGGCATTAACAGTAAATATAAAGGTGCATATACGCTATGTGTTCTAGGGTGCTAGCAGGCACGTGACGGTATTGTTTATAATAACAAAAAACAAAAAGCAAAAAACTGGAAGTCACCAAAATATCCTTTGTTAATGGAATAGAATAATATATTTTTTGTCTATTCCCACAATGAGATACTATAGAGCAGTGAAATTTAACAAACTACAATTATATGTGTGTTGTGGATTGAATTGTTTCCCCCCAAAATGCATACAAGTCCTAACCCCTAGTACCTCAGAAAGTAACTGTATTTAGAGATAGGTTCTTTAAAGAAGTGATTAAGTTACAGTGAGGTCATCAGAATGGACCCTAATCCAATCTGACTGGTGTCCTGGCAAGAAGAGGTCAGGACAGACAAGGCAAGGAGAAAGGCCCCAGGAGAAACTAAACCTGCTGACACCTTGATCTTGGACTTCTAGCTTCTAGAACTGTGAAAAAATAAATTTCTGTTGTTTAAGCCACCCAGTCTGTGGCACTTGGTTATGAGCAGACTAATACAATGTGTCAACATGAATGGATCTCCAAAGTGTAAAGTCATGTGAAATTACAAGTCACAGAACACTCACAGTATAATTCCATTTAGGTAAAGATAAAAAACAAAGACACATGTAGTTTAGGGACACACACACACGACACTCAACAAATTCTGACATTCTTATACTCCATTTAAAAGGTGGAATGTAATTCTCCTCCCCTTGAATTTGGGCTGCACTTAATGACTCACTTCTAATGAATAGTAGAAGGCATAAGTGACAGTGTGTGACTTCTGAGACTTGTCATGAAAGAGTGTGGCCTTCCTTGCTCTCAGATCACTTGCTCTGGGGAAGCTGGGTGCCTTGTTTTGAGGGCACTCAAGTAGTCCAGTGGAGAGGTCCTTGTCGCAAGAACTCGGTGCCTCTTGCCAATAGCCAGCAAGGAACTGAGGCCTTCTGCCAGCAACCGTGTGCATGCACCAACTGGGAAATGTGTCTCCAGCCCCATTTGAGTCTTCAGAAACTGCAGCCCCGGCTGAAACCCCAAGTGCAACCAGTGAAGCTGCTCCCAAATTTCTGGTGCTTCTACAGACACGTGTCTGTAGGAGGACGTGGCTTTGGCTTGGAGCAAGAACAGTTCACGAAGGATAAAAGGGGAAAGGAAGTGTCAGGGTTCTGCACTTGCTCCCAAACCTCTGGTCTGGGTGTCCTTGGGAAGAAAATCAGATCTTGCACAAGTTCAATGTGGGTGAAAAGCTGAAAATTTCTGACCACAGAACCTGCAAAATAATACGTTTATTTTTTTAAGCTGCTAAGTTTTGGGATAATTCGTTACGTAGCAATAGATAATGGATACGATATACTGCAGAGAAAAAGCAAGGCAATGACAGACACACATTTCAGGATAATAGTAACCCCTTGGATGAAGGGTAGGGGATGCAACTATCTAGGGGTACATGACACCTCAAAGATACTGGTAATGTTGTATTTATTTTTAATTTGGGTATCAAGCACATGAGCATTCATCTTATTATTAAAAAAAAATTAAATTGTACACTTATGCTTTATATGTCTTTTGTATATGTGAACTATTTTATTAAAAAAAAATGTGGCCGGAGAGATAGAAGGAAATCCCAGAGTTAAGCTTCGTGGCAGCTAAGAAATGAATGAGAACGTAGACAGCAGTTAATAATGTTCAAGAAGTGGAGCTGACTGGAGAAACAGGAGGATTGCTGACTTCACTGAGTGTCCAGTCGAGTGTGGACGGTGGATGTGGGGTAGCAGCCACCTGTCAGGCTGGGTGGCTTCCCTCCCGCCATGCCCAGTGTCCCAGGTTGAGCATGGAGAAGGCACCTGAAGAACTCTGGGCAGCAAAGTCTTGCTCTCGCTGTCACACTCCGGCTCATATTGAGTCTTCTGTGAAGTTTCCACGGTCTGTCCCTGCCTTCACGCCCAGCTAGGCAGATATTTCCTTTTCTTGTGCCTTTACTGAAATCACAACTGTGACAATCACTGACACTGATAGCACTTATCATGCCCTGGAGGCACATTACGAATGGTTCTCATGCCCAACTTCATTTAATCTTCACCACTACCCTGTGGAACAAGGACTCTTATCCCCATTTTGCAAAAAAAGTTACACAGTAGCCATTGTGGGACCAGGATTTGTTTGACTCTAAAATGCCAGGGCCCAACCATCATTCCACGTGGTCTCCTAAGTGATGGGTACAGACAGATCCCAGCCCCTATTGCAGTAGACGGCAGTGATAACTTTACACATTCATGGCCCTGGCAGACTGTGAGCTGCTGGACAGTTCAGACCTGTTTTAACTCAGCTTTATATCTGGGCGCCTGCTAGAATGAATGAATGAATGAATGAGTGAATGAATGATGGAGTGTTGGGTGATGATGTCAGATGTTCTCTTGGTTAAAATTCTGTATTCCCCCAGTAATATACCCTGTCGGTGCTCTTTGCCCGTATGACCTGCGTAGAATGAATGAATGAATGAGTGAATGAATGATGGAGTGTTGGGTGATGATGTCAGATGTTCTCTTGTTTAAAATTCTGTATTCCCCCAGTAATATACCCTGTCGGTGCTCTTTGCCCGTATGACCTGCGATTCCTTCCCAGTTTTACATACACCTGCTCCCACGTTGCTTTCCGTTCCAAGGGCCAGCGCCTGTGTCTCAGTCACCAAGCTGCCAGAGTCTGCTTTGCCTGCACTCTGGACAGACAGAAGTGCCTAGAAATTTACATCCTCCCAGCGGCAGCCTGTGGCCAATGACAGATGAGAGTGGATGTAAACAGTCCAGCTCCTTTGCCCCAGACTGGAACAACTCTGAAGTATGACCAAGTAAGCCACAAGTGCCCTCTGTGGGACTTTATGTGGCAAGTATTTTCAGCAATGGCTGCAAAAATGTGTCCTATTGTACACACTCTTCTGCAGTGCAGTCTTGCCCATAAGCCCATCAAGATCTGGCGCCGACTACCCCTCCTTGAATCTGGCCTGTGCCGAGTGATTGCTTGTAAGCAACAGAATGCACTTGAGTCAGTAGAGCTTCACTGAGGACTTCTAAAACTAGGTCAGGAAAAGTCTTGCAGCTTTTGCCTTGGTCTCTTTCTCGGAACTCTTGTTCCCCAGACACTGCCTGTTGGAATGCTTGTTCTTGGAACCCCACAGCCATGATGTGAAAAACCCAAGCCATGTGCAAAGCCACGTGTAGGACTTCTGCTCACAGTCCCAGCTTCAAGTCATCCCAGCTCAACAGCCCTATGTGGGAAGAAGCTTCCAGGTGGTTCCAGCCTCCAGTCATGGAGCCGCCCCTGTCTGAGTCTTTCCAGCTGACACCCAGACACAAAGGGACAGAAACAAGCTGTCCCTATTGCCCTGTCCAAATTCCTGACCCATGGAATCTGTGAGTGGAATAAAAGTGGCTGTTGATATACACCACTTTGTTGGGATGATCTGACATGCTGAGATAGAAAACACTAAATACTGAAATATAAAACTAAACACTAAACACTGCGTCTTGCTTGGCTTCCTTCTCGTCCCTGTCCTTTCTCATTCTCCTACTATATTTCCTGAGAATTCATCCTAATAAATACCTTCCGTACTAATTTGGGTCTGCTTCAGGGGAACCTTACCTAACACAGCCCCTTACCTCCTCTGGCCTTGAAGTTGGGGCTGGGGAAGGAGCTACCAGGAACTTGAGGGAAGAGCATAGACACACCTTATTGCTGCCCGTCATCACTGAAGAAATCTGACCTAGAAAACAAACACGTGGGTGTGCCCTTGGCCTTAGGAACCCAGAATTGCGTCAGTAGTTTTGAGTCCGTGGTGAGGTGTGATCATGTCTGGTATGTATTCAAGGCAAAGTGAGGAGCTAGGACTGAGAGGACTGGAGGGCGGGGCAGGAGACTGGCATCTGGATGGGGATGGTCAGTGTAGGTAGATGCGGAGTGTGGGAGAGGTGCTACCATGAGGCCAGTGTCCACATCAGGACTGTGCTGGGAGATGAAGCAGGTCACATACCAGGATCAAGTGAGGGCAGAAGCCTAAAGAACAGACAAGAACCAGGCACAAGCACCAGGAGACAGCCCAAAGTGGGCAGAGAAATCTGATGTAGCTATCAGAGCAGACAAGCAGCAGAAACACACACAGGAGACCCTTGGAGGCCTTGCTGGATGAGGTGGCATTTCCTCTTCTCTGCTATAGTCTTCTCCTAGGTGGTTCCTGTGAAAGTGGCGCCTACAACAGCCAGATGCCCAGGGTCACCAGTGGGAGGAGGGTGTGTGGTCCTGGACTGGCAGCCCTGGTACGCTGAAGAACCAGAGTAGATATAGACAGGAAGGCTTGGTAGCTGGCAGTCGGCCGTTGTGGCCTGCCCTTCAAAATGCCATAGAAATTGGATAAGCGGAAAAGCTTACGTAATTTTTCCAAGAAAGAGGAACAAAGAGAGACTAAGGAGGAAGGCCAGGCAAGGCGACTGGGCCGAAGCTCCAGAGGCTGCTCTCAGGCCAGCGCTTTCCTCTGAGAGGACTGCTGGTGACCCAGCCTCGGGTGCCTGGCCCTGGTCACCTGGAGCCTCTGGAGACGCGGCCTGCTTGACCTGGTCCAGGCCACTCTCCCAGTGCTGCTGAGACACGGCAGGGCAGAAGCCAGCCTCGGGAGCCAAGGATTTGATAACCGGCTTACAAAAGACTGATAGGGCCTTTAAGGGTGATACAGGCCTATGATAACAAAAATTCATACAAATTCATATTCTGTACAAAAGAATACACAGTAAAAAATAAATCCTCATTCCGTCTCAACACCTACAGCCCCAGTCGCCCGCACAGAAAGCAACAAGAATCCCGCTGTCCTCTGCACCTTCTGGAGCTGCTCACTGCGCACACACGGAAGCCACGTGGCCACACAGCCACACCCCCACGTGCTCTTCACACACTTGACGGCACGTCGTAACCGCTGACGTGCTGCGGCTGGCTGGGTCAGCTTCCAGCAGCCAAGTGTTAATCTTGCCAGCTGGTTGATAAACATAGCCATTATTAAAAATTAAATTCTATGACCTTATAATTAAATCAGTTGTCTTAAAAACAGCCCAAACTCATGGCTTCCTAACTATTTTTCTACGTCTGGCCACTGTCGGTGTTCCTGAGGTTACTCACGTCCATTACATCTGTGGGGTGAACGCGCCGTGTGGCCCGCTCTTCCCAGCTCGTCCCAACTCTGCACTCAGTGAGGACCAATTGGCGCCATCAAGTAGCCCATGGTGGGAGTATTTGCACTTTAGAAATCAGCAGACCTACCAATCAGAGCTTGATTTGTGGTTCTGCTGATTGTCTAGACCGGGAGTCTGCAAGCTTTTTCTGTAAAGGGCCAGATAGTAAATATCTTAGGCTTTGCGACCACATGGTCTCTGCTGCCACTGCTCAGCTGTGTCGTCGTGGAGCAAAAGCAGGCATAGATAACCCATAAACGAATGAACGTGGCTGTGTTCCAGATGGTATTTACTAAACCAGATGTCAAGCTAGATTTGGCAAGAGGGCTGTAGTTAGCTGACTCTTGGTCTAGACTTAAGAAAGTGGTGGAGAAAATGATAATAATGCAGATTAAACTTCAAAGTGTGTCTGACTCTGTTACATTGTGAAGAGAATAGAAACTTGAGAAGAAATATTCTTCCAGGGTTCAAAAACTTTTATCTGATTCAGCAAAGAAGTTGCTCATGTCATTGACAAACATGTGAAGTTCCCACACAGGTATGTGTTGTCTCACTTTCATTTTACTCATGAATAAAAATGAAATATCAACATTCACGTTTGGACCACAGTCATTTGTCAATGATATGAATGACATTTTGCTGATCAAATAGTAATCAAGCTTATTCATAGTCTGATTTTGTGACACCATTGTGGGTGGTAGAATTATTAAAAACTTGACAATGGATTTTTTACGGACTAGCTAGTCACATTGACGTATAGGATAGAATTTACGATGAAGAGTTTTGCATATTTTATTATGTGCAAATTGTGTACTACATCCTTTATATTAGTAAAATTTGTGATTACCTTATGTGTATACTCACTTACACATACTGACAATGTTTTTGCATTAACTATTTACCAACAGAGCATTGCATATAACGGTTCAAAACTTTGCTTTTATTCACTTAATGCATTTTGAAGAATCTTTCGTAGTGTAGATCTGTCTCATTCTTTTCAGCAACTATAGTCTTTTTAACACGTTCTACCATTTTAGATATGTTCTATATTTGTCTAGCCAGTCTCTTACTGATGGATATCCAGGCTGTTGTGAGCCTTTCACCATTAGAGGCAATGCTACGGTAAACATTCTTATATACACTGCACCACACACATATATAGACATATCTGTAGCATAAATTTAGAAGCAGATTTGTTGAGCTAAAGAGCACAGGTATTCGTAATTGTGATGGACATTGCCAAATTGCTTTTCGAAGATATCAAACCAATGTACGCTGCTGCCAAAAAATGCAAGACTGCCTGTTTCTCTATACCTTTTCCAACACTTTTTGATTTTGGAAAACCTGATGGACATAAATCGTATCTTGCTGAAATTTAACTTGCATTTTCTTTGTTATGAGAGTGAGAACTTTTTCATATGTTTAAATGCCATTTGTATTATCATCTTTGTGAACTATTTATGTTCTTTTCTCATTTTTTATTGGTTTTCTGCTAATATGCAAGATCCCTTTTTGTTCCCCAACAGAATATGAGCTCCAGGAGGCAGGGAGTTTTAATTGTTTTGAGTCCTCAAATGCTTGGAATGGTGCCTGGCACATAATAGTTGCTCATTAAGTATTTGTTAATTATATTAATTATTTAGGGATTTAGCCCCTTGTCTGTCATTTATATTGCCATATTGTCTCCCAGTTTGTCATTTGCCTTTTACTTTGTGGTGTTTTATTTCCTTGCAGGAATTTTTAATTTTTATGCAATCTAGAAATATTTTCTCTTATGGCTTTTGTACCTTTGTGCCTTATTTGGAAAGATATTCATTTCTAAAAAAAGAAAAATTCATTATCTCCTAGGAATTTATATTTTAATTATTTTTATGTTTAAGTCTTTGAAACATCTGGAAATTATGTTAGATAAGTGATAAAGGAGGCATCAAACATTTCTTTTCCACTTCGCTGCCCACTTCTGACATACTCCCTGAAATATCTCATTCCCCCCAGGATTTGAAATTCCACTTTATCATACACCAGATTCCCATATGTGGGTGGTCTATTTCTGGTCTCTCTGTTGCTCCATCTGTGTATTCATATGCCAGCACCAAGCTGTTTTAATTATTAATGCCTACTCTTTTACACGGTGTTTATGGAATGATCAAACTCATGTAAATATCACAGTGTGGTTAAGCCATGTTTGGCCTTAGACCTAAGTATATAGTTTTTAAAAAATGTCTAAAGTGCTTTCGCAGGCATTCATCACACTTGATTTCTACAATACATCTGAGAGGCAGCTGGTAGACGTTGTTCCCATTTTACAGATGAGGAAGCTGAAACTCAGAGAGGGGTGGGGCTTTTTTTTTTTTTTTGGCTACAATCATCCACCTAATAGTTTGTAGAATGGGTACTAAACAAAGTCTTACTCTTTCATGTAACAAAATGGTAATATATGGAAAGTGCTTTAATAAAATCACAACTAAGACAAAAATTACCCCAAATCTGAAACCTAATCATATCAATTATTTATTTCCACATATTTTTCTTGTTCTTATGTATTCATCCTCTTATGCTGTCTTCTTCAGATCTAATCAAGGTGAGTTAATGTCAGAGAACTTTGAAAAAGATAATGGCTTGCATATTAAGAGATTCTTAGGACAGCTCTTAGCTTATGGTATTAACTCAGTAAGTGATAGCTATTATTTATGTTCTTATTCTTATTTATTATTTGTTTGATTAAGAGCATGAACTTTGAAGACAGACAGACTTGAGTTTTGGTCTCAGCTCTTTCATTGATTAGCTGGGTGATCCTTGGCAGGTTATTCAACCTCTTGGAGCCTTGGTTCCTTCATACGTAAAGTGGGCATTATGATGCTTTCACGGGTATTATGATAATTAAATGAGATAATATAAGAAACCTACCTCAGCATAGTGTCTGGCACATAGTAAGCCCTTAATAAATGTAAGTGATTTTTCATTGATTATTTTCTTCTGAGGTTCCTAAACTTATTTCCCCACAAATGAGAGACATTCCATGATTATTATTATTTTTTATTTAAAGAAAATCAGGTATAGCTAGTTCCCTAGTTATTTTGTATTTACTGATATACTCTCCATATACCTGATGACTCTCTGTTGCCTTACCTGAAACAAAAATCAATGCAGGCAACTTACTTTAATTTAGATTCCACTTATTCTTGCTAAGTCCCACTGGATCTGTTGGCATTATTTGCTAAGAAACAGTTTGTGAAATAAATTAATAGTGTAAACAAGACTTGGGAAGAGTGGTGAAAGTAATTAAGGGAACTATTTCCAAGCATGCTTAAATACTTGAGCAGCACCATTTAGATACAGATGGTTTATCTGGGGTCTCTGAACCACTCACAACCATTCATGAACTAGTGATTATGGATAACATTGCACCAATCTCTCTCCCCACTCAATATGAGTTTGAAGGCAGTCTTGCCACGTCCATCTCTGTACCCGTGTACCCAGTATGGTGTGGCTGCTGTGCCGGGTGCTCAGAAGATGTTTGTGGAGGTAGCAAATATGCCCCAAGGACTCTTGCTTAGAGACACTTGGTTATTCCAGATCAAGTGGTCAATTTATCTTTCACAGCTGGTTGGACATTCCCAGTCAAATGTCCTGTGGTCCCTTCAAATTCAGCTAAATGCATTATTGCAATCTATAAAAGCAGCTCCTCACCCTGGTTTCCTAAATTCTGTACACTGCTCCCTGCCCCGTGGCATTATCATTTTTCCAGGCTCAAAACGTGGAGTCCTCTTTGCTTTCCTCTTCCCCCTCTTCCTCCTTCATATTCAGCAAGTCATCAAGCCCACGGTCCTGGCTTCAAAGGACTTCTCATCTCTGTCACCTCCTCTTCCACTGGATGTCATTCTCTCATCCAGTCCCCATCACCTCTCTTCTGCAGTGCTGAAATGATCTCACTCTCTTTAGCAGAAACCCCTTTCAACCCACATCATTTTCATACCTTACATTTCCTTTACTTTGTAATGTAAAAGTGGAGCAGTATCCAAAGAAATGTAAAAGCAAAGATATTAATTTCCTCTCAATTCCCCTCCAATTGTACTTCCTTAAAGGTAATCAGTATTAACAGTTTGATATGTGTCTTTCCATATTCTCCTCTATGCTCATATATAACTATAATTTTTTTAAAAACAGGTCATACATACTTGTATTCTAATGGAGAAAAGCTTGTTCTTTCAAGAAATGGAGCTGGAACAACTGGCTATCACATAGGAAAAATAAACCTCTACCCTTATCTTGCACTATACACAAGAATTAAAATGAAATAGATCATAGACCTAAATGTAAAACTTAAAATTTCTAAAAGAAAACAGAGGAAGAAGTCTTTGCAACCATGGGGTAAGCAAAGATTTCTTAGAACACGAAAAGCACCAGTCATAAAATAAACAATTGTAAAGTTAAGCTTTACCATTAAAGTTTAAAACTGCTCTTTGAAAAAAACACCATTAAGAAAAGAAAACTCAAACCATGGACTTTAAGAAAATATTCTGTAATACATATATCTAAGAATTGTGTCCCTAACATATAAAGAACTCTTATAATTCAACAATCAGAAGACAACCTAATTAAAAAAAATAGGCAAAAGACTTGGGCAGCTCCCAAAGATATACAAAGATAAACAATTGCCAGTAAGCACCTGAATAGATGATCATCATTAGTTTTTACTGAAATGAAAATTAAAACCACAACGAGATACCACTGTACATCTATTTTAACAGTTAAAATTAAAAAGACTGACAATACCAAGTACTGGCAACGATGCAGACCAACTGAAAATCTCATGCTTTGTTGGTGGGAAAACTGTTTGGCATTTCCTTACAATTATTACCTTATGACCCGGTAATTTCTCTCATAATTATTCAAGAAAAATGAAAAGATATGTTTGTACAAAGACTTGTACCCAAATTTTTCTTTTAGAAATTGTAAGTTTTTCATTTGTACACCTGTTAATATCAGCTTTATATAATAGGTAAAACATGGAAACAACCCAAACATTCATCAACAGCTGATTATATTTATACAACAGGATAATACTCAGAAATAGAAAGGAGTGAATTACTGATAAAGGCACCAACGAAATGAATAACTCTCAAAATATTATGCTAAGCAAAGGAGCCAGACACTAAAGAGTACATACTGCACGATTCATTTATATTAGACCCTGAAAGAGGCAAAATTAATCTGTAGGGACAGAGAGCAATTTAGTGGTTGCCTGGGACTGGTAGGGGAATTAACTGCAAAGGGGCACAAAGGAATATTTTTGGAGGACTGAAATATTCAGTACCTTAATTGTGGTGGTGGTGAATGGATTTATACATTTGTTAAAGTTCACTGAATGGTACACTTAATAGGTGTATTTTATTGTATCCTAATTATGTCAATAAAGTCTGTGCGTGTAACAACAGCATGCTATACGTGTTATTCTGCATTTTTGCTTAATAATGCATAGTAGACATTGCTCTGGCTCAACACACAGAGATCTAACTTACTCTTTTAAATAGATGCATACATAATAGTTTATAGTATGAATAAATTCTTTTTGATGGACATTCAGAATGTTTTCCTTTTTATGACAAACATGGCTGCCATAAGCATCTTTGTATGCAAGTTCTTAAATACTAGGGCTTTTATTTCTGAACAGGTGAATTTTTAAGAGTTGCATTGCTGGTCCAGGGGGCACGGGCATTTGAAATTTTAATAGATGTTGCTAAATTCTTTCTATAAAGAAAAGACACTCATCAGTAGTATATGAGAATACCTGTTTCCTACATCCTCAACAGTGCTGTGTTTTATGACTTTTTACCATGTATTTCATTGCTTTAATTTGCATTTCTCTTGCTACCAGAGGTGTTGACAGTCGTTTTTTTTCTTTTCTTTTGAGGATACTTGGATTTTGTCTTCTGTAAATCACCTGTTTGTATCCTTTGCTAAATTTTCTGTGACGTGTTCTTTTTAAAAATTCGATTTTGTGTCAATATCTTAGCAGAGGTCTTTGAGTTTTGCCTATTTTGTTATTAGAAAATTATTTTTGTCACCTTTCTCACCTATCTTCTTTTTCTTTTTTTTATTGAAGAGCTAGGATATTTTACTAAGTGTCAAAATAACACCAAACACGGAGGCTCCAATCCTGGTAAGCTTGTTTCCTGCTAAAACTGCTTTTCAATGTTCCTCTGTAAGCTTCATTAGACTTAGTATTCACCAAGCCTCTGTATTGGCTAATATGTAAAACAAATAAGATCTTGTCTCAAGTTTTACTTCCAAGACTGTAGAATCAGGCAGCCCCTTTTTACTGAGTAAAACAGTTGTTTCTGGCATTTCTGAGGTGCAAGGACATTTTAGGACAATATTTCTCCAAATACAAAAGTTGGTTGCTGTTAAAAGCTCCATGTTGCTTTCGTCTTATGAACTGTACCACATCTTCCTATTTCATTCATTCAGTTATTGCTAGGGCAGCCAGCACTGGAGCTCTCCCAATACCTGCAGCACAGTGAACTGCAATGCAGTGATCAAAATCTTCACAAAATTTCCTTTTTATAAGTTATAATCAGTCTTCAACGATCCAGCTGGATGGTGGGGCACCATCATCAAAAGGCCAGGCCAGAAACTGGAAGCCTTCTTCCTCCAAAATGGCAGTGTTGTAAGTTGCTTCTCTACTCTTACTATGGTGGCAACTCCATTCTTCTTAAGTTCGGGTTTGGAGGCTGGGAAGTCCAATGTCCAGGGAACCCATCTGGTGAGGACCTTTTTTCTAGTGGTGACTCTTTACAGTGACACAGGGTGTCACATGGCAAATGGCCTGAGCAAGAGAGTTCACCTACCTTATTATTTAAGGAACACATGTCGTCATCTAATAAAACTCTCTGAAATAACCCCTAAGGCCTAGCACTCTCTAAAAGCAAAGCACCACAGGAAATTTATAAACTTTGAAGGGTTATCAGAAGAGAAATTCACACTTTTTCACTTTACATGAATTTCTGATAATTCAGATATGCCTTCACCTAAAATGAAAATATGTAAACACAGTTATAAATATGAAACACTACGTCCAACAGTATAGTTGCTTAAATGTAGTATATTATTATTTTTTTAGAAATAAAAAACTAAGAGGGCATTGCTACCAATGCTAGATCAATGTCACTCCAAAGTGACTAGGAAGAAATTCTATTTATTAATAATGGAATAAAATTTCAATTATTTATATGGGATATTTCTTATGCTTCTGCAACTCTAAAACCCAGTTAATCTTTTTACATGTTTGAGGTGGAGGATTGGAGGGCAATTTCTTCACAAAACATATTCCAACCCATTAGAGAATCTGGCAGTTTCTAGAATTGCCCATCCATAAAAATCCCAATAAAATTGGAATTTGCATCCTAAGACTAGAAGAAAAAAGTGCTTGAGTTTAGAATGTCTTGTGCATTGAATCAGCCCATGGTTATGAAAGGGAGTCTGTCACTGTGCAGAGGGTTAGGCCTTTCCTGTGTACTGGCTGCATGCTTGGAAAGCTCCAGTCTTGGTACTTGGGCTCCTGTATCATAAGTTCCACATGTGGAAGCTGGGCAATTGCAGCATCAGTGGTCCCTCCACCACACCCAAGCCCAGGAGGAAGACAGCACACTCAGTATCTCCACCCCAGCCAGCTGTGAGGGTCCCGAGTGTGGCCGCTTCAGTTTCCCTCCCCCCCTGGGTACACCACCCTGTGGATGGGGCCAGCCTGGTACAATGCCTCCTTCCTGGGGGCAGCTCATAGCTAAGAAACCCAGGTGACAACCCCCAGTCCCTTGTGCGCACCATTTCAGACCAATCTTCTTTCTAGAACCACTCCCTCCCAAACTACTATCAGTTTCTCACTGTCTTCTGGATAAAGAACAAATGCACTTCAGGGAACTTTAGAACCTGGTTCCCAGCCTTGCTCCCACCCTGCCCCAGCAGACCAGGCAGCCCTGCCGTTGTATGAAGGGCCATTCTCCCCCTCACTAGTTTGCTGGGCTGTGCCTTCTGCCAGGAGAGTCCTTCTGCTCCCGGGCACCTCACCCTTGCCTCCCTGCGCTTGGTGCAGGTGGGAGCCTGTTCTTCAACACTTCCACGGTTCTTCTGGTCTATGTTGATCTCTCTTGCACCTGAACTTCCCTAGGCTCTGTGTTAGTGTTTATCTAGGTTTTATGTCATGTGTCATCTGTTGCGAATTACTGTGTTATGAGCATTTGTTTTCTTCTTTCTTTTTTTTTTTTTTTTTTTTTTTTTT
>NW_007726608.1:460601-463111 GCF_000696425.1 Galeopterus variegatus
CCAGGGAGCGGGAACCGGTCTGCATGTGGGATCCAACCCCTCGGGCGGGAGCGCCGCCGCGCTTCCCAAGCGGCGCACTTATTCAGTGCACCACCGGGCCTGCCCCTCTTCTTTCTACTTTAGCACGTGGTGTGCTCCATGAATTGCCGTTGAATGCTGGCAGGGGACAGAGACCACGTCTGATATCCCTTCTGCCCCTCTCCTAGTCTCAGTGCGGTGGCTACACTGAGCACAAAGCAACACCTCCTCTCCTAGTCTCAGTGCTGTGGCTACACTGAGCACAAAGCAACACCACAAAGACCTGTTTCGTCAAATTATGTGCCTATACTTTTTAGCAATAACACTGAATTTTTTTTGTAAAATTACTATAATTCAGATTAAGTAATTCAGACTCATCTGCCCTCAGTTGTTCTGAATTCTTGCATTTGTTAATCCAGTGGTTTTGAGAACTTACTATTTGCAAGGCACTGTGCTATGTGTGGATGTGGTTTCTTAGTCTACTCAGGCTGCTATAACAAAATACCGTAGATTGGGTGGCTTTTAAACAACAGAAGTTTATTGCTCCCAGTTCTGGAGGCTGGGAAGTCTCAGATCAAGGAGCTGGCAGATTCAGTGTCTGGTGAGGGCTGCTTCCTGGCTTACGGATGGCTCCTTCTTGCTGTGTCCTTGCATGGTGGAAGGGGATGAGAGAGCTCTCTGGGCCTCTTTTATAAGGGTACTGATCCCATTCATGAGGCTCTACCGTGACCTAATTGCTTCGCAAAGTTCCCAACATAATGAATTTTGGTGGGGGGTGGTGAAGCGGGGGAACAAACATTTACTCCATTGCAAATAGCAAGCAAAAAAACAAAAACAAAAAAACCAAAAATGTGGTGTCTAGCCTCATGTGGCTGAAAGCCTTATGGGAAAGAGAAAAGAATGAACCAAAGAAGCACACCAGAAGTGCAGACTTACCCCGGTGATGGATGCCACAGTCAGCGGCTCCGCGGCTTTGTGCGAGCCTGGAAGAGGAAGGTGACAGAGGCTTCCCTGAGGAGGTGAGCACGGCATGGGTGTGGGGATGGATGGGGCTGTGTCATGGGACCAGGACAGACATGCAGGGTTCTGCAGGTCATGTTAAGAGCACTGGATGCCAATGGATGGTTTTAATGGGGGACTGGAACACTTGATTGCACTTGGGGAAAGACCACCCTGGCTGTAGTATCAACAGTGGAGGGGGGCACAGGGAAAAAGTGAGGAGCCCAGTTAGAAGGCTATGCGGTGGTCCGGGTGAGAGATCATGGATGGCCAGAGGGATGGAGAGAAGTTTGTAATGAAGGATTAGCAGGGCTTAGTGATGAGTCGGTTCCAGGCATGAGGGAGAGAGGGGTGTATAAGGTGCTGAGGTTCCCCAGGAGCAACAGCAGAATGGACGGTGGTGTCATTTATGGGATGAAACACTGACAGAGGTCTGCACTTGGGAGGGGTGACCATGGCTGTGCCCAGTTAGAGGTGACATTTCCCAACCTTCTTTACATTTAGGTGTGTCCATGAAATTAACTTCTGGTCAGCGGAACGTGAGTGGAGGTGATGTGGGCAACTTCTGGGTCACGCCCTTAAGAGGAAGCGACCTATGCCATGGGCCTTCTCCCCTTCCTGCTGGCTGGGGTGCAGAGGTGGTGATGGGAACCAGATGACCACCTTGCATTGAGAGTTGGCAACCTTCTTTTGAGGATGGCAGAGCTCCCTGTTGGCTCTGGCCTGTCTATTGCTGGGCTGTGATTTGAGATGGAAACACACTCCTTCCTCTCTCGCATTCTTGGGTCTCTTTGTACTGCAGCTCATACAATATCCCAGGGGAGATGTCAAGTAGGCATTTGGATATAGAAACCTGGAGCTCAGAGGAAAAGTCTGCAAAGGAGATAGGAATTTGAGAATTCTTGAAATGTAGGAATAACGAAAGCTGTGAGTATGGATGAGGTTGTCTGTGGGGAGAGGTTGGAGGGTCAGAAGAGCAGGGGTCTGAGACAGAGCTGCAAGGAATCCAGGCTTCTAGTGGCTGAGTTTGGGGAAGATGAACAACCAAGGGAAACTGAAAAGGCTCAGCTGAAGCAATAGATGGAAACCCAGGATGCAGCACACTCATGGAGTCTGCGAGCAGAGCGTGCTTTAGGCAGGGTGGAGTGAGCGGACCCGGGCCTGAGCGGTGTCTTTGGTGAGCTCTTCCTGCACACTGGCCAGCTTGGCCAATGATCACTGGAGTGTGCTTGTCAGATCAAGGACTTGTTTGCTAATGAGGATAATTATTGCTAATGCAACTTCATAAAAACCATGCACATCTCTGGCAAGAGCACACAGATATCTAATTACTATTTCTCAATCCAATTTTCACAATAAATTATCCAGAAACACTAAAAATTGTCAAACTCAGCCTGATGCTTCATATAAAACCCTAAGCAACCCTAAGTGTTTTTGTATCATTTTTTAAGATTCTAAAAATTCATTTTTTATTTAAAAAGTTTTTTAATTGT
>NW_007726608.1:463597-481395 GCF_000696425.1 Galeopterus variegatus
GTATCTCTTCAACATGATGATTTCCATTCCTCTGATATATACCCAGAAGAGGGATTGCTGGATCATATGAAAGACCTATCTGTAGTTGTTTGAGAAACCTCCAGATTGTTTTCCACAGTGGTTGTACTAATTTACAGTCCCACTAACAGTGCAGCAGTGTTCCCTTCTCTCCACACCCTTGCCAGCATTTGTTATTCACTGTCTTTTTGATCATAGCCAGTCTAACTGGAGTGAGGTGTTATCTCAATGTGGTTTTCATTTGCATTTGCCTGATGACTAGTGATGCTGAGCATTTCTTCATGTATCTGTTGGCCATTTGTATGTCTTCCTTTGAAAAATGTCTATTCTGCTCCTTTGCCCATTTTTTAATTGGGTCATTTATTTTTTACTGTATAATTGCTTGAGTTCTATGTATATTCTGGATATTAGTTCCTTGTAGGATGCATAGTTGGCAAAAATTTTCTCCCACTCTGTAGGTTGTCTTTTCCCCTTGTTGATTGTTTCTTTTGCTGGGCAGAAACTTTTTAGTTTGATAGAGTCCCATTTGTTTATTTTTTCTTTTGCTGCTTGTGCTTTCAGGCTCATGTTCATAAAGCCTGTGCTCAGACCTAACTGCTGGAGTGTTTCACCTATATTTTCCCTTAGTAATTTTACAGTTTCAGGTCTATTTTTTTTTTTTTCCTTTTTTTGGTCTTTTTTCGTGACCGGCAACGGATCGCAACCCTCAGTGTCGCACCCATACCGGACCAGGACCGGCCACGGGATCGCAACCCTCGGTGTTGCTCCCGCCCCTCGCTCAGCCAGTGAGCAGCCGGTCTGTATGTGGGATCCGAACCCTCGGCGGGAGCACCTCCGCGCTTCCCAAGCGGCGCCCTATAGCAGTGCGCCACCGGGCCAGCCCAGTACAGTTTCAGGTCTCACCATACACTAAAATCAACTCAAAATGGATTAAAGACCTAGGTACAGTTTCAGGTCTCACCATACACTAAAATCAACTCAAAATGGATTAAAGACCTAGGTACAGTTTCAGGTCTCACCATACACTAAAATCAACTCAAAATGGATTAAAGACCTAGGTACAGTTTCAGGTCTCACCATACACTAAAATCAACTCAAAATGGATTAAAGACCTAGGTACAGTTTCAGGTCTCACCATACACTAAAATCAACTCAAAATGGATTAAAGACCTAGGTACAGTTTCAGGTCTTATACCTAGGTCTTTAATCCATTTTGAGTTGATTTTAGTGTATGGTGAGAGATGCATATTTAGTTTCATTCTTCTGCATATGGATATCCAGTCTTCCCAGCACCACTTGTTGAAGAGGCAATCTTTTCCCCAATGTAGATTTTTGTTGCCTTTGTCTAATATCAGATAGCTGTAAGCCTGAGGAGTAATTTCTAGGTTCTCAATTCTACTCCACTGGTCTGAATGTCTATTTTTATACTAGTACCATGCTGTTTTGGTTACAACAGCTTTGTAGTATGGTTTGAAGTCAGGCAGAGTTATGCCTCTGGCTTTGTTTTATTTTTTATTTTTTTGCTCTGGATTGCTTTGGCTATTCAAGGTCTTTTGTTTTTCCATATGAAAGGTAAAATTGTTATTTCCATTTCCGTGAAGAGTGTCATTGGTATTTTGATGGGGATTGCATTGAATCTGTAGATCGCTTTGGGTAGTATAGACATTTTCACAATGTTAATTCTTCCAATCCAAGAGCATGGAATATCTTTCCATCTTTTTGTGTCTTCTTTAATTTCTTTCCGAAGTGGTTTGTAATTCTTAGTGTAGAGGTCTTTTACCTCCTTGGTTAAATTGATCCCTAGATATTGTATTTTTTTGGCGACAATTGTAAATGGGCTTTCTTTCTTTCTCTTTCTGCTAATTCATTATTAGAGTATATAAATGCTACTGATTTGGGGGCATTTATTTTGTATCCTGCAATGTTACTGAAGTCATTAACCAGCTCTAGGAGTTTTTTGATAGAATCTTTAGGTTTTTCTATATATAGTATCATGTCATCTGCAAATAGGGAAAGTTTGACTTCATCTTTTCCAGTCTGGATTCCATTTATTTCTTTCTCTTGCCTGATTGCTCTAGCTAGTGCCTACAGTACCATGTTAAATAGAAGTGGTGAGAGTGGACATCCTTGTCTTGTTCCTGTCCTTAAGGGAAAGGCCCTCAGTTTTTCCCCATTCAGAATAATACTGGCAGTGGGCTTGTCATAAATGGCTTTTATTGTGTTAAGATATTTTCCTCTATACCTAATTTGTTGAGAGTCTTTATCATGAAGGAATGTTGAATTTTGTCAAATGCTTTTTCAGTATCTATTGAGATGGTCATATGGTCTTTGTCCTTGAGCTCGTTGATGTGATGTATCACATTTATTGATTTTCATATGTTGAACCATCCTTGCATCCTTGGGATGAAGCCCTCTTGATCATAGTGTATAATTTTTTAAATATGTTGTTGTATTCTAATTGCTAATATTTTCTTGAGGATTTTAGCATCTAGGTTCATCAAGGATATTGGCCTGTAATTTTCTTTTTTTGTTGTGTCTTCATATGCTTTTTGTATCAGAGTTATGTTGGCCTCATAGAATGAGTCTGGGAGAGTAGCATCTATTTCAATTGTTTGGAACAGTTTCATGAGAATTGGTATTAACTCTTCTTTAAAAGTTTGATAGAATTCAGCTGTAAAGCCACCCAGACCTGGACTTTTTTTTGTTGGAAGATTGCTAATTACTGCTTCAATCTCCTTGCTTTTTATCGGTCTGTTCAGGTTTTCTATGTCTTCTTGGTTCAGTCTTGGTAATTTAGATGTGTCTAAAAACTTATCTATATCTTCCAGATTTTCAAATTTGTTGTCATACAGTTGTTATAATAGTCTCTAATTATTCTTTGTATTTCTGTGGTGTCAGTTGTAATGTCTCCCTTTTCATTTCTGATTTTTGTTATTTGTGTCTTCTCTCTCCTTTTTTTTGGTTAGTCTAGCTAATGGTGTGTCTATTTTGTTTATCTTCTCGAAAAACCAACTTTTAGTTTTGTTGATCTTTTCTATTGTTTTTTGCGTCTCTGTTTCATTTAGTTCTGCTCTAATCTTAATTATTTATTTTTAGGTTTGGATTGCTGTTGTTTTTCAAGTTCTCTGAGGTGTAGCATTAGTTCATTTATTTTGTAGTCTTCCCATTTTTTTTTTTTTTTGGTTATAAGCATTTCCTGCAATAAATTTGCCTCTTAGTACTTCTTTTGCAGTATCCCACAAGTTTTGGTATAATGTATCTTCATTTTCATTAGTTTCTAGAAATTTTTTGATTTCCTGTTTAATTTCTTCTTGGACCCATAGGTCATTCAGAAGCCTATTATTTATTTTCCACGTATTTGTATAGCTTCCAGCGATTTGCTTATTGTTTATCTCCAGTTTTAATCCATTGTGGTCTGAAAAGATTTTTGGAATGATTTTAATTTTTTAAAATTTGCTGAGACTATGTTTGTGACCTAATATGTGGTCTATCCTGGAGAATGTACTGTTAGCTGATGAGAAGAAAGTGTATTCTTTAGCTGTTGGGTGAAATATTCTGTATGTATCTGCCAAGTCCAGTTGGCTTAGGGTGTAGATTAAATCTTGTGTCTCTTTGTTGACTTGTTGCCTGGAAGTCCTGTCCCATACTGAGAGAGGGGTGTTCAGATGACCCACCATTAATGTATTAGGTCCTATCTCCTTCTTTAGGTCTAAGGGTATTTGCTTAATATATCTCAGTGCTCCAATATTGGGAGCATACATATTTATGATTGTTATGTCTTCTAGCTGGATAGTTCCCTTTATCATTATATAATGGCCTTCTTTGTCTTTTTTCATGTTTTTTGGATTAAAGTCTATTTTGTCTGATATAAGAATAGTTACTCCTGCTTTTTTTGGGTTTCCATTTGCATGGTATATTTTTTTCCATCCCTTCACTTTTAGTCTATGAGTGTCTTTACAGGTGAGGTGGGTCTCTTGAAGACAGCGTGTACTTGGGTCTGTCTTTTTAATCCAGTCAGTCTGTGTCTTTTGAATGGGGAGTTTAGTCCATTCACATTCAAAGTAGTTATTGAAAAGTGTTGTTTAATTCCTGTCATTTAATTGCTACTTGTTTAGGTGGTTTAAATATCTTTTGGTCATTATGTCCCCTTTTATTTTTCTTCTTCAGTGTGAGTTGGGTATTTAAGGTGGAATGA
This sequence comes from Galeopterus variegatus, assembly GCF_000696425.1. Classification (NCBI taxonomy): domain Eukaryota; kingdom Metazoa; phylum Chordata; class Mammalia; order Dermoptera; family Cynocephalidae; genus Galeopterus; species Galeopterus variegatus. The sequence continues at coordinate 467,811 of NW_007726608.1, forward strand.
TTTAGCCTCTTTCTCTTTCTTGTTGGCATTTTTGTTTTAACTGTGGGTTTTACTCTCTCTTGTGTATTCACGATGATGGTCATCCTTATTCAGATTCCAGATGAATGACTCCCTTGAGAATTTCTTGCAGGGCTGGTCCTGTGGTGGTGAACTCCCACAACTTTGTTTGTCTGGAAAATACACTATTTCTGCCTCATTTCTGAAGGAGAGCCTTGCTGGGTAAAGAATTCAGTTTTTTTCTTTTAGTATTTTGAATATATCATTCCGCTTTCCTCTGGCGTGTAGGGTTTCAGCTGATGCGGCTTTCCCTATAAGTGACCTGATGCTTTTCTCTTGCTGCTTGTATAATTCTCTCTTTGTCTTTGAGCTTTGCGAATTTAACTATAATATGTCTTGGGGAGGATTTTTTGGGTTGAATCTGTTTGGGGACTTTTGAGCTTCCTGGATCTAAAGGTCTGTATCTCGCCCTGCACTTGGGAAGTTTTCTGCTACTATTTCCTTGAGTAGGTTTTTAATAACTTTTCCTTTCTCCTGCCCTTCAAGAATACCCACAATTCAGATGTTAGAGCACTTGAGGTTGTCTGCTGTCTCGCGTAGGTTTTCCTCATTATTTTTAATTCATTTTTCCTTTTTTTATCTGCCTGACTTATTTCAAAAAGACTTTCTTCAAGTTCTGACATTCTTTCCTCTGCTTGCTCTACCCTGCTGCTCAAGCTCTCAGTCATGTTTTTTATTTCTTTGAGTCAGTGTTTCATTTCTAGAAGTTCTGCTACACTCTTTTTTATGGTATTAATCTCTTTGGAGATTTCCTCCATATTCCAGATGTTTTTTCTTGTTTCATTGTGTTCTGTAATTGAGTCTTCCTTTATTTCTTCAAGTTTTCTTAAGATCATTGCTCGAAATTCTTTTTCAGACATTTCAAGGATTCCCTGTTCCATGGAGTCTGACTTTGGGGCATTACTGTATTCTCTCGGTGGTGTCATTTCTTCTTGATTGTTTGTGCTTCCAGTGTTTTTTTGCTGATGCTTGGTCATTTGGTAGGGGGTTTGCTGCTTCTATTACACTGAAGTTGGCTGTGGAGTGGTCCTTGTTGCTACTGTGGGGGGTGAATTGTCTTTGCTTGACAGTAGGTGTGGTGGTGGTTATTTTAAACCACCTTGGTTCCTGTTTGAGACTCCGTGGTCATAGAATGAGTCCCTACCACGTGGAGTTCTGCTGGGCCAAGCTTGGTAGAGTTTTGGGTCAGAACCATAGGCTGGTGCTCCCCCCTGGGTCTGAGGCAGGGTGAGGGGCCGCGTGGAGCCGCGTGGTTCTGCTGGCTGGTGTTGCTGCCAGCCGCACCTGGTGGGCTCACCTGCGTGGTGCCGGTTCAGGGCGCTGGGGTGGGGCCTGGAGCTCCCCCCTTGCCTGGGTCCAGGGTGGCGGGGTGAGGGGGCCACGTGGAGCCATGCAGTTCTCCTGGCTGGTACTGGCAGGCTAACCAGCATGGTGCTGGTTCCAGGTGCGAGGGTGGGGCCTGGAGCTCCCCCCCCCGCCTGGATCCGAGGTGGAGGGGTGAGGGGGCCACGTGGAGCTACGCAGCTCTGCTGGCTGGTACCAGCAGGCTCACCTGCACGATGCTGGTTCAGGGCACAGGGGCCTACAAGTTCATTTTAAAAGAATCCACCTTCCAAACTTTTATGCCTTTGGTAGATTTTCTTCTGGCCTTGTTTACCTAGAAAGCAAGGAGAAGAGAGATGGCAAATCATCTACCAACTTTCTTTAAGAAAACTGACCCTCTCAGCGGGCGCTGGAGATGTGCCTTTAAAGGGCCAAGCAGTAAACATCTTCGGCCTCACGGCCGTGCCCTTCCTCTCACACTGCTCAGTGGCTCACCCTGCGGCAAGCCTCCGTGTCCCTTGCATTTCTCTAGTTATTTACGTATTTGTTCACTGTCTGTCTTCCCTGTTAGAGTGTGAGCTCTGAAGGCAGGGGCTGTCCCTGTCCCACCCTCAATAACTTCCTAGACCCCGACACATCAGCAAGCATGTAGTGAGGACTTCACATAGAGCATATTTCCTCGTGCATCATGTAACTGATGGTTACTCATAAGGAAGAAGGATGGTATTCACTCACAGGCAGGCTAACTTCCTCTTAAGCACAAGGGAGTGTCCCTACAGTGTCAAGCACCTTCGGAAGGAATTAGGTCACACGTATTTTCCCAGAGGACGAGATCCTATCTACCAAATTTCTTTAAGAAAACCGACCCTCTCAGCGGGCGCTGGAGATGTGCCTTTTAAGGGCCAAGCAGTAAACATCTTCGGCCTCACGGCCGTGCCCTTCCTCTCACACTGCTCAGTGGCTCACCCTGCGGCAAGCCTCCCTGTCCCTTGCATTTCTCTAGTTATTTACGTATTTGTTCACTGTCTGTCTTCCCTGCTAGAGTGTGAGCTCTGAAGGCAGGGGCTGTCCCTGTCCCACCCTCAATAACTTCCTAGACCCTGACACATCAGCAAGCACGTAGTGAGGACTTCACATAGAGCATATTTCCTCGTGCATCATGTAACTGATGGTTACTCATAAGGAAGAAGGATGGTATTCACTGACAGGCAGGCTAACTTCCTCTTAAGCACAAGGGAGTGTCCTTACAGTGTCAAGCACCTTCGGAAGGAATTAGGTCACACGTATTTTCCCAGAGGACGAGATCCAGCCATATAGAGTATTGACACATTACTTTTAGTCTGGGGTATTTTCTATAATGGGACATTCTCAATCAAACAAAACTGTCGCCTAACAGACTGTCAAGGCTTGGATGTCCATGTGCTGGAACCAAAGGTAAGAGTTTAAGACAACTTGGTAACCCATGAGAGAAAGAGGCGGAAGTATTCTTAAAGTCATACAAGTCAATGGCTTACGTATCAGCATGGAAAGAAACACTTTATCCTCATCTTTCTGTTCCTGCTGACATCAGAGCTACTGCATGTGGTTGTGCTCGCTGACCATGTACTAGGGCCCTGCCAGCAGGCGTGTGGACCGACCTCTTCTCTTTGCTCTGCTCTCCAGGCCCAGCCCCAGTGAGGCTGCATCAGCTGGCGGGGCGTCCTTTGCTGATTCATACATGCATGTCTTATGTGCTCACTGTGCTTGTGCTGACGCCTGTAAAGTTCAACTTTTCGTCTGGTCTATACCGTATCTCCTACCTAGTTGTTCTGTCTCTGAGTTTTCCCTCAGACAATCTTTTTCCCCAACTACTGCTAGATTAACCATGTCATTGCCATGCTCAGAGAACATCAGTGCATGCTTATTATGCTCGCAGTGAACTACAGACATCCTGCCCTGGGAATCAAGGTGTGGCCCCAGACCGTCCAGGTCTGGCCCCTTCCCATCTGTCTTGCTTGGTTTCCTTCTGCTTCCCAACACACACTCCATGCTCGTTCTGCCTGAGCTGGACCCTGCCTGGCCTCCCAGCATCATGATGCTAGTGGTCAGAGGATAACAGTGAACGTTTATTTACTCCTACGTGGGTGCTGGGCACTGTGCTGAAAGCTTTGTGTGCCATTACTCACTGACTTCTCAGCACAGCTCTCGAGACATGTTCTGCAAAACTGCACCCTCCACCCTAAAGTACTCTGCGAGCCTGTCTCAGTAAAGCTGAGAATGAGCCTCCAAAGTATACTGTACAGAAGCACGTCTGCTGCATTGCAGGTGCTCTTAATATCTGCTTTTTGGATTTTTTTTAACCTTTCACATGCATTATCTCATTTAACTGTGTCAAGGACTCTGTGTGGTAGATATTACTATTCCCATTTTTTCAGCTGAATACACGGAGGAGTTGAATCGTTTTCCAAGGTCACACAGCAAATGAAGGCAGAGCTGGTTTTCAGGCCTCAGTTGGTTTTGTACCAACGGCTGTGCTNTGTGGTTATTTGACTGGCTTGTTAGTGTAGAGCATGTTGCTTCTTTATTTTTTTCCCTTCCGTATGAATCATAATTCTTTCTATTTTATTTTCTTGCCTTGTTTTTAAAATGTATTTATTTTTAATTGACAATCAAATATTGTATATATTTATGGGGTACAATGTGATATTTCTATATATGTGTACATTGTGGAATGATTAAATCAAGTTAATATATACATCACCTCACATACTTATCTTTCTTTTTGTTGTGAGAACATTTAAAATCTACTCTCTTAGCAATTTTCAAATGTACAATACATTGTTATTAACTATAGTCACTGTGGTGTACAGTAGATCTCCAGAGTTTATTCCTCCCATCTAAATAAAGCTTTGTACCCTCTGACCAACATCTCCCCATTCCTCTACTCTCTGCTTCTGTGAGTTCGCCTTTTTAAGATTCCACGTATGAGTGAGATCATGTGGTATTTGTCTTTCTGTGCCTGGCTTATTTCACTTAGCATAATGTCCTCCAGGTTCATCCATGTTGTCACTAATGACATACTTCCCTTTTATTTGTTGTGGTAAGAGAAAATGCATCCAAATGAAATCATCCTCAAGAGGCACTGAAATCTCTGAATTTGGATTTAAGAGGCAGGGCACAAATCTACTTCACACTGTCTGAAATTGCAGTCTGCTTCTCAGAAGGACAGGGCTTCCCACTGGTTTTGGAGGTGAAGTTGAAACAATTCTCTATAAGAGCATTGAGAGCACTGGTAATGCATGGAGACACTCCAGCGTGGCCAACGGTAGATCTATAAATGCTTCGAAAAACCTTGATTGTTACTGATTCCCCTGACAGCTTTAACAGAGTGTGACAACACTTAGCAGTGGACCAGTTGCATCTCAGGCCTGAGTGCTGCTTCTGCTGAGTGTCAACGTCACAGACCCAGGCTACGGTTGCCCAAAGCCTGAGGGTTGTGTTGAGTCTAGACTCAATCGACTATAGATCTATATTTGGGAGGTCTGGCAAGGTGTCTTTTTAGGATCACACCTAAGGTGTGAGGGAAAGCATCTTGCTGATATGAGGATAACCATAGAGGACTGAGCCAAAGGGGGTTATTCTCAAGTTTTAAAATCTAATTGAGTTTACCCTGCAAGGTTTCAGACTTGCTTGGGACCCTTTTCTCCTTCCAATTTCTCCCTTTTGGAATGGGAATATCTGTCCCATGGTAGGATGGGCATAGGATAGACATTCCCATTCTGGAAGCAGATAACTTGTATTGATTCACAGGTTCACAGATGGAGAAGAATTTTGCCCAAGGATGACTCATACCCCAAGTTGAGTTGTATGAGTTGGAGAATATATGGATGAGATTTTGGACTTAGAGTTGATGCTAAAATTGATTAAGACTTTTGGGGATGTTGGGATGAGGTGAACATATTTTGCCTGTGAGGAGGACTTGCACTGGGGGAGCCAAATTCTTTACTGGGTCCCCCCGCTGAGTTCATATGTTGAAGTCCTAACCCCCAGTATCTCAGAATGGGACCTTATTTGAAAATAAGGTCGGGCCGGCCCTGTGGCGCACTCGGGAGAGTGCAGCGCTGGGAGCACTGCGACGCTCCCGCCACGGGTTCAGATCCTACATAGGAATGGCCGGTGCGCTCACTGGCTGAGTGCGGTGCAGGCAACACCAAGCCAGGGGTTGTGATTCCCTTACCGGTCACAAAAAAGACAAAAAAAAAAAAAAAAAAGAAAATAGGGTCATTGCAAATGGAATTAGTTAAGATGAGGTCACACTTGAGTAGGGTGGGCCCTCATCCAATATGACTCATGTCCTCATAAAAGAAGGAAATTTGGACACAGACATGCACACTGGGAGAATACCATGTGAAGATGAAGGCTGAGATTGGGGTGATGTATCTACAAGCTAAGGAGCACCTAGCATTGCCAGCAAACCACCGGAAGCTGTTGGAGAGGCCTGGAACACAGCCTTCCTCTCAGCCCTGCTGACAGCTTGACCCCAGACTTCCAGCCTCCAGAACTGTGAGAAAATAAACTTCTGTTATTTAAACTGCTGCATTTGTGGTACTTTGTTATGGCGGCGTTAGCAGACTAATGCAGATTTTGGCAGGATTTAAAGCTTTCTGGACACAAAACTTCTTCCCTGAAGTCTGTCTTCATCCTTAAGGCAATCACTTAAAGACTCCATTCTGAGATAATTTTAAGATACAGGGGAAAGTAACACAGAATTAGAGTTTAATTACCAAAATGTCCATGAGGGTTGGTGTCTCCACAATGACTGTCCCTGAAGCCAAGGAACAAACATCCACAGCCCAGAATTGCTACCGGGCCTTAGGGCTAAGCGTTTGAGCATCCAGTGAGACCTGTACTAGATTCTCTTAAAAAAAAAAAAGCCCTTGAATGCAGTGACTGTCTGAGTGCTCTCCTCTGAGCTCCACTTCAATGCTCTCTTACTAACCACACTGGGCTGTTTCTGGTTCAGGTATCCTCTTGGTCAAGCCAGGAGCCAGGAAAGCAAAGCCCCAGCTTCCCGGTCCCCAATGCTGGGGCAGCTTTCAATCTGCTCACCACCTGCCTCTGCAAAGACAGCCGGGCAGAGGGGTGGAGACTCCTTATGTTAAAGACGGGGGTTTGTGTCACGAGCTGCCGCCTAACAGGATTTTGTCATAGTAGAGCCAAGTGTAAGTAATTGTTTACTTTTCCAATGAAAAGGGCTATTTCTAAAGGTGAGGCATGTGGAGAAACAATGTGCCCAGACCAGTTATGGAGCCATCCCAAATCCTTGCAACTATTAAGAAGGGTGTATTGAATGCATTTCCAAACAACTAAGAGATTGCTTCCAGGATCCTTGACAAGGGAAATATGGACACAGAGTGCAGAGGCTCCTTTGAACAGGTTGCTGAGTCAGATTAGGGAGGAATGTGTCCTTATTGTGCAATGCCTGGAAACCCCTGTGACATTGCCCAGGACACCACCATCAACGAAGATCATATTGCCAGGTGGACTAATGCCTTGGATATGAGAAAACTTATAAAATCTGGGGTTCTCTGGAGTGGGTGATGTTAAAGCTCTGAGGAAAGAACGGCAGCTGGGTCCTGGTGTTTAGTTCTCCATCTGACCCCTTCCCAGCCTGAGTTCTTAGCTGCCATAGCACCCAGCCCTGGAGCCTTTGCGAGGGGAGCTCACATGGCTGCTTACTCTTTGATGCTCAGCACTGCCTCAGCTGCTGACGTGCATGCATCACCAGGGCTGTCAGGGCTAACTTGTTCAACTGGAGTGGACTATCTTTTCCTGGTGGGAAAACCACTGGTAGAGGGAGAGGGAATTCCATATGTGCAAGGGGTTTCAGGTGTAAAGTGCTCTAGGGAGTCAGGGGTCCCTAATGAACTGGATTCACAGATGAGGCAAAAAGGGAGGGGCACTCCATCTCTCCTGGTGCATCAGGAAACAAGTCCCTCAAATGTTTTCAACAGAGAGAATTTAATCCAGGAGATTGATCACACAGGAAGAGTTGAGAAGCCACACAAGGGATGGTGAGGCAATAAATACGGCAGGAAGCTGCTACCAGCTGAAGCATCAGAGGTGGGATTAGCCAGAGCCCAGAAGCTGGGCACCAGGTGGAAATGGGACCCAGACCAGGCCTGCCGAGTGAGAGCCGGGACCACCATGGAGAGGGAGGCTGTCTGGTGGTTGCTGGTGCCACTTTCCCTGATGCTGCCTGAAGCAGGAGTAATACCATGGCCTTCCCCATCCTGGTGCCTTTCACTGGCACAAACTACTGGGAGGCCACTGGGCAAGGAAAGCTGAGAGGAGAAAAGAAGGGAGAGGGCCAGATGGACCTGGGAGCAGACAGGCAGGTGACCAGCATGGCCACGATGGACGAGCTCTGTGTTAGTACCTTTAGGAGGTGTCTATTGGTGTAGCCATGGTATCGCTGGAGATCAGAAGTGTTATTCAGCTGCCCAAAGTCACAGCAGGGCAGCATCAGCATTTGAATGTGGGCTGTCTGGCTCTGGGTTTTCTAATACTACGGGGAGGAATAGGATTTGAACTTCCGAGGAAGGAGCTTTCTGGGGATGCTTGGGCAGAAGAGGGATAGACCTGAGGAGCCGTGCAGGCGAGGGGGTTATTAGGTGGTATAATGCTCCAGCCTGGGCTTCATAGACTGAGGTCAGCTCAGGTGCCCAGTGGCCCATGAGGAAAGGAGAGCCTGCCTGTTATGGTGCCTCTTCCCTCCTTGGTAACTATCTGAGGCTTTGGTCTGGACTAAAGATAGAAAAGCAACTCTCAGTGTCCATGGGAGTCCCCCTCAACAGGCCAGTGCTGGGAGAACAATGGGAAGGCTGGAGGTGATGTCTGCCCAGGAGGAACTTCACCCTGTTTGGATTCCCAGCAGCAGAATTTTAGGAGCAGCCATGTGAAAAATGAGAAAGCTGGTTTTGGCCATGGTTTGGGTGATGGGGAAGAAAGGAAGGGAAACTTCCAGGTCATGCCAAGATTTCAGGGCAGGAGCAACCGCTCTTTGGCCCCATGGCAATCAGAGCCCGTGTTGCAATGCTATCTGCCAGGCAGCTGGTGACATTCTGGGACAACAAAGGCAACGTCAACCCCCAAATCCTTTGAGCTCATCTCTTTTTGACTCGCAGTTGGATCTCTCCCATCAACAACACTTTGTGGCAGTTTGGAATGGAGTTCTGTGTTGCAATGATGTTTTCTATCTAGCTGGTTGCCTGACTTAAGCGGTGAGTCTGCAGAATGTGCTGGGGGGGATTTGAACTCAGATCAGGAGGCCACATGTATTGCAATGCCAACTAATTTACGCACAGCATCACAGGATGGTCCAAAGTTGTTGAAAATGTTTCTAAAATTGACAAACAGGTTAATCCACATACTCATTGCATGAGATGTGATCCATGAAAGTTTTGAGCTCTCCATGTTTTCTCTACAGTGATGATTCTGAAATACTGTCCCTATGTGGTCCCTAGGGGCTTTTCCTAGACCTTCTCATTCCCCTCTTATTTTCTGTTTGTTTCTCTGAAAGGAAGAAGCATTTTACCCCTGTAGCAGTATCTAAGCCACAATGCCTCATGCTCACCCCTCCACCAGCCCCCAGTGTTGCTTTGCAAATACTCAGTCCTGTTCAGATGCTTGCTGAAGTGGATGGTGGGAAATACTGCTTCAAAGATGCTAACCTGGATATGTAGCAAACTTTCTTAAAGTAAGTGTTGAAAAGAAAAGGGACAATAGAAATGCTACCTAGATTGCATACTTCTTACGACCTGAACCCATATTCTGGTAGTTTCCTGAGGCTGAGGGTATTGAGCCACATGGTTTTTATCTGGGGCTGGATAGAGACGATCCATTTTCGGTCTGAATGGCCCAGTCTGCAGCTGATGATCTCATGCTGCTGGACAGTTTGGCCCAAAGAGCGTTTCATTAATTACTCTCAGCACAACAATGTGCCCAGGAATCTGCTTCTGTGCTTGGAGAGTAATCCCACTTTATAAACAATCCACTTTATTTAGCACAGTGTGCTCATGGCCGGACACTGACGTGACTGATTGCTCTCCTGGGAGCGGGGGTGGCTGAGATTGGAGAGGAGGAGGGGAAATGAGCACTTGGTCCGGTTACTGGAAGACGGCAGCCGTGCACGTCTGCTCATGCCTGCACCTTGTCATCGGAGAGAGCAGGATTCTGTGGCCTGGCCCTGACAGAAGCAGCTCAGTACTCAGTGGGTCCCAGACCCATGGTTCTTCCTGGGTCCTGTAGCCATGTAGATGACTGACAGCTTCCCCTACGGAGCCTGCAGGCCCTCCCTGGGCCTCTGAATTTGAGTGCTCATTCAGCGAGTGTTTGACAGCGGTTCTTCCTGGGTCCTGTAGCCATGTAGATGACTGACAGCTTCCCCTATGGAGCCTGCAGGCCCTCCCTGGGCCTCTGAATTTGAGTGCTCATTCAGCGAGTGTTTGACAGACACCTCGTCCGAGTCACCGTCTGTGTCAGTGGTTGGGGACACTAGGAGAAGGTTCTCGTTCTCAGGGAACTTCTAATCCTACAATAGGCCAATGATTCTGGGACAAGCGGAGGGATGGGGGGATTCACAGCGCCCTTTGAGGACCCAGCGGCTGGGCATCACCACGAGAGGGGAGCCGTGGGCCCTGGCTAGTCGTCAGTGCTTGTTGTTTGGAACTCTGTGGCCACTGCTTTTATATTTTTATGCAGTAAATTCTAACTTACCAATGACTCTGGAAAAACCATTATTATAACTTCTGTCTCTCATCTCTTTCTTTTCTCTCTCCTCTCTTCAATTTTCCTGTCTCTGTAGCAGGAAACTATAAACAGTGGTCCTTTTCAAGGCTTGTCTGTAGCATTGGGACAAAGCCGGGGTAAAGCCTGGGCTTCCAAGTAGGCTTGGAGAGGGTGGGTCAGGGATCCTGAGAGCCAGCCTGGTCAGAAATGGGGGCACTAAGATGGGTGTGGAGCACTGGGTGGCCGGAGGGTGAGCAACCTGGACGTGTAGGAGGCCTGCAGAGGGGAGGGGAGCAGAAACAGGGTGGAGAGACGCCCACCCAGCCGGGCCTCCTGGGCGCTCGGCCACCCCCTGGCTGCATGGGAGGCCTGTGACCTGCCTGCTGCCTGTGACAGCCATCTGCTAGCAGAGTTCGCTCGATACCTGCCATGAGTTGGGGAAGGGCTTCCGTGAGGAGCCGCTGGTGCAGGAGGTTAGGGTGGAAGCAAGGCAGGTCTGACACCTGTCTGGGTCCAGCCGGAGCCGTTTTTCGGCTTGTTTCGTGGAGTGTGGATCTAAACCAGCAAGTCTCGCTGACTTCTCAGGGGATTTGGTGTTGGAGTCACTTCCAAGAGAGTCAGAACATCAAGGCACAACAGCTCCTCGGGACGCTGAGTTGTGGACTGGCTTTCATCTCCGTTTTCCTCAGCTGATTTCCTTCATATTTTTCAAAAAAGGAGATGCTGTTTGTTCGGTCACGTGGAATTGGGATTACTCACCCAGGAAGGAGCCACCCCCACGAGCAAGCACAGGGGAAATTCCTTCCAACATGAGCTCAGAGGAATCCTCATGATCCTGGGTTCCACTTTGGTCAAATTGGAGATGAAAGGACTCGATCCAGTGTTGAGGAGAGCTATAATTTTGATTCTGAGGGAGGCACAGTGAAATGAAAAACCAGGCTGACCGTTTATCTGCTGTGTGCATGGAGAGGCACCTCCTGTCACAGATGAACCACCGATGTGAGTTGAATTTCTGGGTCAGGTCCCATCCCTAAAATCAAAGCCTCGTAAGGGGCTGAACGACTGGTTTATTTTTTCACCAAAGCGTTGTTACATAAGGTTGTCTACCTACATTTTGGCTTTGTGTTTTTGTAATAATCGTGTAAATGCAATTAGGAATAGCTACTTTCCTAGAGAAAATTTGCCCAATTTTTCAATTTTGAAAACAGGATAACTTGTTTGGGACAATCATGCACTTTTCTATTTGAAGGGTTCTTTTTTCACCCCCTTACTTCCGGCACCTCTGATACCTTGTATATGTAACTCTGTGAACTTTATTACTTCTAGATTTGGTATTCTTTTTTAAAAGCTCACTTGTGGTAATATATACATAACCTAAAATTTACCGTCATGACCATTTCTAAGTGTACAGTTCACACCGTTGTGCAGCCGTCACCACCATCCACCTCCAGGACTTTTTCATGTGCAAAACTGAAACTCTGCACCCACTAAACACCAACTCCCTGCTCTTCCTCTTCCCCAGCCCCTGGCAACCACCATTCTGCTTCCTGTCTCTATGAGTCTGACTACTCTGGGTATCTCATATAAGTGGAATCATACAGTATTTGTCGTTTTGTGACTGGCCTCTTTTACTCAGCATCATGTCTTCATAGATTTGGTATTCTTTTACTTTGTCTTTAAAATAGTATTTCCTCTTCATGCCTGAGGGCCAGCCTGTTTGAACTTTGGAAAGTTCATCAATGGAATTTAAAAAATATTCCTAGGCCTGGAAATTTTAAAGATGAGTGTGTATCTGGAAAATCCCATATTGTTCATAGTGGAGCAGAACATCTCAGAGGTGAAAAATCAAACGGACCGATGCCGGGCTGGTGAAGCTGAGGCCTGCCAAGTGGCGCCAGCTGGGAACCTCCTGCAGGCAGGGCGCCGTGCCCCCAGGCAGGCCCGAGGCCAGGGACAGGGGATCTCTGCAGATGTGCATTGTCACGGCTGGTTCTGGTGGTCACGCTGCTCTCCCCGGGGCTGCAGCGACAGCTGCCAGTAGAGTGGGGCTGGCAGAAGCTCCGGAGGGAGGCATGTGCCCAGGCTGTTGGTGGAATGGAAGAACAGGAGGCAGCTGCGTGGGAGCCACAACCAGGGCAGAACAGAGGACACGGAGAGGACACCCTCGACCTCTTTGCACACCCACCCCCCAAACACAGTGCCCTCAGGCTGGCCACTACGTCTCCCAAAGTCAGGGAGTACCATGGAAGCCCCTTTTCCTCCTCGGGCACAAGAGTGGCAGTCTGTTCCTGCTGACAGGGCTGACACCCAGGCAGCTGCGCAGCCGCATCCCACAAATGCTGGAATGAGGGGGCTGGGCAGGGACACCAGGCCGTTCATCTCACAGAGTGGCCTTTAAGCCTCCTTGGAGTTTTCTTATGTCTCGGCAGCAATGCAAATACTCGTGATCTCTAAGAAGCATGACACCAGCTTTTTCAAAGAAATATAATTTGCTACTGTCAATAACACGGATTTCCCACGCAAGAGTCAATGTGTTTTCTTGCTATTTATCAAATCTTTTACATTCTGTTGACTAATGGGAAATACAATGGCAATCTGTTACTGTTTTGGCATTGTTTGCTATCAGAAATGACATTGGAACAGAGGGATAATCAGTTATGATTGCATTCAAAATTTATTCTCTCCTGAGGGAGCATACACACTCACATATCAATAGTGTTGATAACCATAATGTGCGTAGCCTTTATAAATTATCTATGTAGTAATTTTCACTTTAAAACACCGTGTTCCCATCCGTCAGCCCATTTTGGTGTCAGAAGAATGCTCATGATATTGAAAAGAGTGACTTAAAGGAGAAGGTCACAGTGTAAGTCAATTGGGGCTAAAATATTGGTCTCCTGAACCTTAAACCAGCGTTCTTTCCACTAAACTACACTTGAGAAGAACGAGTCAGAACCGCAGGGAGGGATGTGAGAGATTATGAATTTCTTTCTCCTACTGACTTTCCCCCTGTCCCCAACCCAAGCAATCTCAAAATGTTAGACTAGTGATCACTTGAAAATCAAGGGGATATACTATTAGGCTGAACTATATAAAACTACCTTTTTTTAAAGATTAAAATAGTCAGATATCAACAATTTCACGTTTCAAACTAATCACTCTATCCAAATTTATACAGGTTACAATCCCCATGTAGTGTCAAATTAGTCTTTTTATTGCTTAATTTGGCTGGTTGCTTTGCATTCAATTTTGCTGCCCCTTGGTCTGAACTGGCCAGTGACCTCAGATCATTGTTTTGGTGGCCTCCACCACCAAATTGAGAGTCTTTTTATTGCTTAATTTGGCTGGTTGCTTTGCATTCAATTTTGCTGCCCTTTGGTCTGAACTGGCCAGTGACCTCAGATCATTGTTTTGGTGGCCTCCACCACCAAATTGA
>NW_007726608.1:481693-498306 GCF_000696425.1 Galeopterus variegatus
AACCAGCGTTCTTTCCACTAAACTACACTTGAGAAGAACGAGTCAGAACCACAGGGAGGGATGTGAGAGATTATGAATTTCTTTCTCCTACTGACTTTCCCCCTGTCCCCAACCCAAGCAATCTCAAAATGTTAGACTAGTGATCACTTGAAAATCAAGGGGATATACTATTAGGCTGAACTATATAAAACTACCTTTTTTTAAAGATTAAAATAGTCAGATATCAACAATTTCACGTTTCAAACTAATCACTCTATCCAAATTTATACAGGTTACAATCCCCATGTAGTGTCAAATTGGTCTTTTTATTGCTTAATTTGGCTGGTTGCTTTGCATTCAATTTTGCTGCCCCTTGGTCTGAACTGGCCAGTGACCTCAGATCATTGTTTTGGTGGCCTCCACCACCAAATTGAGGCAATTGGAGACGCAGCTGGCCAAACCCGTGCAATTAACCCCAAACCAGCAATTCAGGGTCATTTAAATGTGACTTACAAATGACCAGCCCGCAAGAAGTTCCAACAGGTCTAACCTGCTCCTTGTTACTGCACATTTTGCCTGAAAAGGGAATTAGATCAGGATTCATTTCCTTTCATCTGGTGTAAATTTGCTTGTGTTCTGGTGTGCGGTAGACCTCCAAGGCTGGTACAGGGGAGGATTAGAAAATCGAGAGGGTATCTGGCCGAAAGTCAAGAATGAAGGAAGCAGCAGTGTGTCAAGTGGCTGAAGAGAGACACACATTAGAGTCTTTCATGCTCTTCCCTCGCGGAAGCTGGTAACTTATGCCACTGGCCAGGCTTCCCACCATCTGGAGTGAGGTCGGGTTACTCACCCGAGTGGTGGACGGGCTCCAGGTGGGAGCACCCCTGCAGGGAGATAAAGCCTCCTGCTTCTTGCAGACGGTGGAGAAACAGCGATGGCTCTTTCTGCCTTTTCTGGTTACAAGGTGCTTTTGTGAACCACTTGCTATTGGGCATAAAATTATACTAAGCTGTGGAACCTCTGGAGCTGCTGATTTGGAAAAGCAGTGTTTCTCAAGTATCTCTCAGGGTCCCTGTTTCTGGCAGGGAGGGCTCCATTTTCACTCTGCGCTCCAAGTGGGAAGAGCTCATCAAAGGGCAGGGCTTCCTGCAGAAAGACGACAGATCCACAGGCCACGGTTAGACAGACAGAAAGGGTCAGCTGTCTGCAATCCCAGGAAGAATTTTGCAGAGCAGTTGGAGAGAAGCTAAAAGTCTGCAAAGCCAATGGAGAATGACTTGGTAGAGAGGTGTACTGTAAAGCCAGCCCTCTGGAAAAAATAAAAAACGACCCTGATTTGTAACCTTTGCTGATTTCTGTGGTGTAAAAATACTCCCACTGTGGCCAATTTCAAACCACCAATAGTTTAACAACTGGCTCATACAATTTCTGGGTGTTTGAGAATCTCTTGAGAGCCTGTATAAGCCCGCTCCAAAGCAGTGCTGATTCAGTGGCTTAAAAACAAACTGGACAAACGTATAAGCACAGGGTAAAACACAAGTGTCCTAGAGTGAGTTGTGCGTCTCGGGGCAGACCCATCCCCCTGACCTATCCTGCTTCCCTCCCTTCCTTGAAAGTTCTCCCTAGAGCGGCATTCTCTCAAGAAATCACTGCATGAGAGCATCCCAGTTCCAGGCTTTGTGTCCAGATAACCTGACCCCAAATACTGTGCCCACTCAGTCACCACCCCTGAAGCACCAGAGCCCACTGTCCTCCTAGAGTTGCCCTACACGCCTGCTAGAGCATCACCAGACTTGCCGCAGATGCAGCAGGTGCAGGTTGCTGCCCTGGCCAGGCAGGCTGAGCGGCGAGAGGCTGCTCCATGTCCCTGGAGGGAAGCTGTTGAGGGCTGTCATTCTGCTGCAGCATGGATTGGTCTCAGAGTCCTCCCCTAGTGGGTCCCATGCATAATTCGAAATTTTCCAAGAGTAGAAATTCAGTTCAATTGTTAGGAAGGTTCTGCTGCAGCATGGATTGGTCTCAGAGTCCTCCCCTGGTGGGTCCCATGCATAATTCGAAATTTTCCAAGAGTAGAAATTCAGTTCAATTGTTAGGAAGGTAGAACTCAGCTTTTAGGTAGCATGGGTTTATAAAACCATAGGACAGGTTTATTCAGATAGAAATTCGTATGACTCCAACTGAAAGAATTCAGTGTCTAATAGCAAATTTTTCTTCCAGTTATGTAAGCATTAGGGCTGCGTCTGCATTTTGGCCAACACTCTTTTTAAAGCTTGAACTCGGGTTTCTTACATGCAAATCGAGTGGCTGAAGTGAACTGACATCTAAGGCACCGTCTCTTCTATCATGCTGTGTTTCTGGGGGGCGACTGGCTGTCAGCACTCCCTTTCTCTCACTTTTCTATAAGGTTTTCAGTCCCTTAATACAATCGAGTGTTGGTTTTTGTGCTCCTGGGACATCTAAGTGTTCCACTGAACATTATTTTGTATCTATGCCACAAATAAGGTGTCTTTTGGGAGGCACCCTAGATAGAACTAATACTTTACCGTGAGTTTTCTTCAGCGTCTGATAGTCTAGGGTGACTTGTATGTCTCAAAAAGGGGAACTTAATGCTCATGGCTTTCCAAACTTGTTTACCTCAAACCATTTTTTTCACAGGATACCATATTCATCTCAGAGGGCTACCATGAGAAAGGGCCACAAATTGGGTAGCTTCAAACAACAACAACAATTTTTTTTCACAGTTTTTGGAGGCTGGAAGTTTGAAATCAAGGTGTGGGCTGGGCCTGAAGTTTCCAGGGGAGAATATGCTCCATGCGCTTTCCTTAGCCTCTGGGGTTCCTCGGCACAGGGACACATCACTCCAGTCTCTGCCGCCTCGTCACATGTATGCATTCTCCCTGTGTGTCTCTGTGTCTCTCCTCTATTATAAGGACACCAGTCATCTTGGATTAGGACCCAGCTCATATTAACTTCATTACATCTGCAAAGATCCCATCTCCAAGTACAGTCACAATCACAGGTACCAGGGGTTCAGACTTCAACATGTTATGGGGGGACACAATTCAACCCACAATAGATGGCTACTAACATTTCCCAACAGTGTTAAGCCAATAACATTCTGGGAAATGCTGTCCCATAAACTTGAAGTGTAATTAGGATTCTCTAACCAGGTACATGGTAAAACCCTTAGGTCAGGGGCTCTTAACCTGATATCAAGGGGTTCATGACCTTGGATGAGAAAAACAATTGTCTTTATTTGTACTAATCTCTTTGAAATTTAGCATTTCCTTCATTAATGAGAGGAGGCAGCTAACCGCAGTAATATTAGTAGTATCTGTGACTTTGTCACCAGTGGCAATCACAGATATTTTCATCTCAGATACCTTGGGACAACATTTATATTCATCATCATTTCAAAATCATGCTGGTTATTAGATCTGCCACTAGACCCTATTTAATGTGTTAATAAGGAAATATATATATAACACTATACAACAAATTTGTTTTAATATTTTGATAGCTGTATTTCACGTCATTGGTTTCCTTTGTAATCCTTTGTGTTTTCTCTTATACATTTGAAAACACTATTCTAAGAAGGAAACTAGAGGCTTCACCAGACAGCCAAGGGGATCCATGGTCAAAAAAAGTGAAGAAACTCTGTCCCCAGTTTCAGCCTGCAGCCTGCAGGAGTGTGCGTATCCCAGGAGCGTTCACTGTGCACCCGCAGCCTCAGGCCTTCCTCCACCTGGGCCTCTTTTACCTTGGTTGTCACAGGGGAACTGGAAACCACCCTGATCAGGGCCCAGGCACTTCCCCAAAAAGCTTTTGCCCTGGGGTAAGGCTGTGACATCCTGAGTCTTAGATAACTAATATCTTCTTGGGATTTAAAAGGCCTGATAGAAAGGACCCTTTCAGTGGGTCCCACTAGTCTTCCCAAATCCCTGAAGTTCCCAGCTTTGAAGAGCCACTCTTTTGCCATGCTGTGACATCCCCAAGAGTCTGTGTGGAAATATTTATGCCCTGCCTTAGTCCTTTTTCTTCTGCTGTAACCGGATACCGCAGAGTGGGTTATTTATAAAGAACAGGAATTTATTTGGCTTACGGTTCTGGAAGTTGGAATGTCAAAGAGCATCTGGTGAGGGTCATCCCATGGCAGAAGGCGTCACATGGTAAGAGAGTATGAGAGACAGAGAAGCAGGGGGCTGAACTTCCGTGGAGACTAACCCACTACCTGGACGGCGGCATTAGTCCATTCATGAGTGCAGAGCCCTCAGGACCTAATCGCCTCCTAGAGGTCTCACCTCTTAATACTGCTACAATGGCAGTAAAATTTCAACCTGAGTTTTGGAGGGATCATAGCACACCCTATGAAGATTTATCCATTTGCCTGTTGTCTGATGTTACTCCTTCTAGAGCTTCATGATAGAGCATAAAAGTACAGATGCTCCTTGATTTATGTTGGGGTTATGTCCCAATAAACCCACTGGAAGTTGAAAATTCATTTAATACATTTAGCCTACCAAATACCAGAGCTGAGTCTCGCCTACCTTAAACGTATTCAGAACACTTACATTAGCCTACGGTTAAGGCAAAATCATCTAACACAAAGTCTATTTATAATAAAGGGTTGAACAGCTCATAGGATTTGTTAAATACTGTACTGAATGTGAAAAGCAGAATGGTCATGTGGGCACTCAAAGTACGGTTTCTACTGAACGCAGATCACTTTTGCGCCATCGTAAAGTTGAAACCATTGTGAGTCAGGGACCCTCTGTACTCTGAGGTCCGGAGTCTTAGTTCTGTGCTCTTGGGCAAAGTGCTTACCTTCTTGAGTATCAGTGTTATCATCAACGAAATGAAGATTTTCATCTTTCCCTCACGTATTTCTACAGGACCGTAGCTGGGATCATTTGAGATGATAGGATTTTGATACTGATTTTGCTCAGCAAAGCCCATTTTGATACTGATTTTGCTCAGCAAAGCCCATTTGGCAGCATGTAAAATAGTTTCTCTCCTGTTACTGGGAAAGAAGGTATTGGTCTGCTTTCTGATACAACAGATCACTGAAAAGGAGGGAGACAGAGAGTGTGTCAGTTTCAAAGGGGTGAGTTTGGTGAAAAAGAAAGGGATGTGGAGATCATGTCACATTGAGGTTGGATGTTGTGGTGGGAGGCTCCCGATATTCTCAGAATGGCCTCAGACTCTTGGGAATCTGGAGAAAACAGCTGAAGTAGGGAGAAAATGAAATTAAATGGGAAATAAACGACAACTTTATTTTTGAGTTTTGTCAGAAGCCAGCTCACCTACCACTGACACAGGTGGTGAAGAAACAGCAAACCTTCCACGAGCTACCGAGCTACCGTATGTGTGTGTTTCAGGCTCAGCAGGAGGGTGGGACCCTGACGAAGGATAATACAGACCAGCAGGCAGGGCAGGTGTCACAGGAGACGCCCTAAAGGAAAACAAGGAAAGAGGCTGTTGTGTAGCTGGGCCTGGCCTCCTTGGGGTGGACTGGCTGGCTGGCAGCAGGCAAGCTGGGTGGGCCTGGGGTGTGGTGGCTGACAGGGCCATTAGAGCACCCAGCAGGCCCAGGCCTTGTGCAGTGGGGCAGGGCCTCAATTGCAGTCAGGCTGGGACGGGCAATCTTAATTCAGAGCACTCCCTTCTTGGGGGCCATGTGTCCCATGTAATTAATTGCAGGGATTTAGGCTCCTGCCTCCTCTGTGGTCCGGTGGACAGGGTGCTGGCTGTGGCCCAGGCTGTGCCCTGATTCTTTTCCTGACAGACTGTGTGACCGTAGTCAGGTCTCATCACTTCTCTTTGAGATAAGATGCCGAGGGTGGCTTAGTGGACCCCTAAAATACCTTCTATCGTGGCATCAGGTTGCTTTGTGATCCAAGACCCATTTCTAAGGAACTCAAAAGGCAGTATGGCAGATGTGGCTGGAGTCTGTGGGATGGGGGTTTGCAAGCTTTCTGAAGTTATAGAATCTTCATATTAAAAGCTAATACACGAGTATGGTATTCATCAAAATATTAAATATAAATTATCATATGATCTAGCAATTTTACTTCTAGGTATGTGCACAGAAGAATTGAAAGCAGGGACTCAAACAGATATTTGTATCCCTGTGAGGAAAATAGAATAATTTAATCAGGCCGCCTGGCCTTAGGTCAGGCTGGGGGTGGTGCAGCATTTTCTTTGTAAACAAGTTATGTGTGGGTGGAGTTAGTGCTCATGCATGCCAATGTATTTTTTCTTTTGTTGCTATTCTTGTGTTCTTCTGAGTCTGGTGTAGCAGAGGCTGGTGGCAGAGCTTGTCTAAAAATAGAACATGTTTACTCTGCTAGCAGTTGAGTTCTCAGTTTTTCTTTGGACTTTGCCAGTAGCAGTTGAGTTTCTGAGTTTCTCTGTGGACTGCTTAGCTCATAGTGTTGTGTGTGCTGGATAAAGACTACTTTTCTTCAACCAAGTCTCCAATGACCTTTTTGTCTGGTTACCTAGCTCGTAGACCTGTGTGTGAAGGGTTTGTGACTCAGTTTGGACAACAGGCTTGAGGGATCTGTGAGCTCCAGACCCAGCCCTAGCTCTATAACCCCCATATTCATAGCAGCATATTTTGCAGTAGCCAAAAGGTGGAAGCAATCCAAGCGTCCACCAGCAGAGGAATGGATAAATAAAGTGTAGTGCATATGCATGCAGTGGAACGCCATTCAGTCCTATGAAGGAAGGAAACACTGACACATGCTACGACACTGATAAACCTGAAAGACATTATGCTAAGTAAAACAAGCCAGATACAATAATAATAATAATAATAATAATAATAATAATAATAATAATAATAATGCCGTAGGATTCTACTTATATGGTCAGTCAAATTTAGAGACAGAAGTAGAATGGTGGTTGCTGAGGGCAAGCAGGGCAGGGGCGGAGATGGGGGAATGGGACGTTATTGCTTAACGGGTACAGAGTTTCAATTTGGGAAGATGAAAAAGTTCTGGAGATGGATGGTGGTGATGGTTCCACAATAATGTGAATGTATTTAATGCCACTGAAATGTACTTAAAAATGGTTAGAATGGTAAATTTTGTGGTATGCATATTTTACAATAAAAAAGCAAATGCTGCAATATTTATATGTGTTAATATTTCAAATTTGGCATACAAAATAACAGTAAATAAAAATAATTCGTGCTGGCTTGTAGCCTTCTTATGTGATATAAATGAAACCAATCATTGAATAATTAATTATAAAAATCAAAGTGGGAAATTACTAAAAATGATGCTTCTATACTACAGTTTAATTTAATTTAAGGCATCTAAATGTATATTTATTCACCAATCTCAAGGTCCTTTTCTTTATGTATAAGTTTGCTGAGTAGAGTTCAGCATGATTTCCTTTGCATAAATGACACCCAAGGTATATAATTTACAAAGTCCAGTTTCAGAGTCTTTAACATGGAATGAGAACTTAGAGACACTTGTAAGAAAAATGAATGCAGAATCCTTCTAGATTTTTCTGACCCTTCATTCTCAGTCCTTTTGTAGTTGCATTGTCCCACCTAATTCTATATCTATATCTGCATCTATATATATCTAGCTGTCTATCTATATTTAAACGAAAGACCTTTATAAACTTTTCCCAAAGCACTCAACTTACTTTGGTATGGGAACTACAGTAACAATTACAGCCAGCCTAAGCAGGGTTGGGGGCAAACATGATTCTGTTTGTAAGCATAGAACTCGATTAGAGGAAATAGAGTGTGCAGTGCATCGTTAAGTGCAAGAAAAGACAGGCCATGAAGTGGAGAAGACATTTGCAACACATAAATTGATGAAGGACTAGAATGCCTAATATATATGAAGAACTTTACCAAATCAATAAAAAAAGAAATAATCCAATAGGAAAATGGGCTTAACAACTGGACTGTCACAAAACCAAAGAGGAAATCCAAATGGCCAACAAACATGAAAAGAGGCTCAACTTCATTAGTGATCAGGAAAATGCAAACCCAAACCACAATGAGATGGCATTACATAGGAGACAGGCAAAAACTAAAAATTCTGAAAATACTAATTGTCAGCAAGTATTTAGAGCAGCAGGAATGCTACAGAAATTTGTAAATTGCTAGTACTTCTTTGGAAAGCAGTTTGCATTATCTAATGAGAATGAAGATCCCTATGGCCCAGTGACTCCACCTTTAGGTACTACGTAGAGAAACTTAGGCAAATGCACACAGCAAGCTATGCAAGAATACTTATGGCAGCCTTGTGCACTGTGAAACAATCCACATACTCACCACCTGCGGAATGGATACATAAATTGTAACAGAGTCAAACAATAAAATACTACGTAATGATGAAAATGAGCAAACTTACAGCTACCCCAGGCAATATGAGTGAATTTTAAGAACATGATATCGAGAGACAGAGAAGCAAGAGAAAGAATACAATGTGATCACATTTACATAGAGTTGAAGAGCAGGTAAAACAAAACGCTGGTGTATTGCTTGATGGTAGACCTAGGTGGTTACCCATGGGTGGGAGATGGGCACAGGGGGGCTTCTGGGTTCTGGCAATGAGCCCTCAAGGAAGATTACAGAGGAGTTCATGGTCTCGTTATTCATTACACTCTATGTATACGGTATTCTTGTGAATGCATGTAAATTGCAATGCGATAATTCATATTAAAAATGGAGAAAGAAGTATGTGGTGTGCTTCCTTGCTGCCCAGGTTCATGAGCATGGTGGTGTGTTTTATGAAGGGCACAGGGAGTGGTGGGTGATCTGGCAGTACAGTCGGGTGGTGCTGGGGTGGAGATGAGGGAGCCTGAGGAAACCTGATAAAAATGAATTACTAGTTACGAATAGAGGTTCTGAGGAGTAATAATAACAATTTTCTTTCTCATTTTACATTTTTTTTTGTTACCTAAACCACAATGTGACAAATTTAATGCATTTTCTTTTTCTGGGAGACAGTTCTGTTGATTTATTCTCTGGCCCAGTCTTTGTATTTGGGACAAAATAAGCATTTTCTGGGTATTTTTAGGTATAATTTGGATAAAGGCAGAGAAAGTCATTGGGTTCAGTGAAAGAAAGTGAGCCGAGATGCGGGTACTGTTTAAGCTTTATTAAAGAAAGAAATCTGCCAGGCTGTGCTCAAAATGGAGGACAGCCCAGGGCTGCCCTGAAAATGGGGGACAGCTGCTAACGTAGGGTGGTGGGAGCTTCTATTGGTATGTTGGCGCCAAGAGCTGGGTGATGTAATTCTGGGGTGGGGATTGAGCTAGGTCATGGGAATGGAGAGTTCTGCACATGTGGAAACACCGAAAGTTTCATTTTCTCTGAAACCATGAGGCTTCTCGTAAAAGAGAATGGGGGAGGGGAAGGGAGGAGGTGGACGGCACCGTTTTGTACTTGGGCTTGTCTAAGATGGCCCTGGTTACATTGCAGATCTATTATTCAGAAGTAATCCTATCACAATATATAAAGCATAGGAAAGGGATGTAATCTCATAAAATATCTAAAGCCTACCTGTACTTCCAAAATGGGTTTCTTGCAATGGAGTTTGAAAACCCTGCTATAGGAATGAAGGATCCAGCCCTGGGGTGTGAGGAGGAAGAGGGACTTCAGTCCCCTTGCAGGAAAACCAGGTAGCTGCTTGGGTGGGTGGGACCGAGGTGGGGGAGGGGGAGGCCTCTTTAGCCCTGGGTGAGCTCCTCATTGCCCAAATGAGGAAAATCAGAGTCTGAAAGATCCCCTATAGCATATCTGCCAACATAAAATGTGGGGGCTAAAAGAGAGGAGGGCAGGAACGTCCTCTTACCACCCCAAATAGCAGAGCTGTTGAAGAACTTCAGTAGGAAAGCAAAGGCACAGAGATGCTCCCGGGTCCCTCCCCAGGCTGTTAGTCTGAGAACTTAAGAAGGGATGAAGGGAATGGTGTGTGCTCCTTTCATGTGAAGTTAGCGTTGCTGAAAGAGCTGCCCCAGGGGCACACAGAACCGGGCCCAGAGCAGGAATAAGGGTGGGGCCTGGGGTTCTGTGTTTCCAACAAGCTTCCAGTACTGCTGATGATGGCCTGGGAACACACTGAGCAGCAAGAACTGGCTGCCTTTACTCTCTGACAGGTGACCAGGCCTGATGCTGTCCAGCTGTTTGCATAGAATCCACGCTCTTCCTCTGTCTTCCACCCCTAGTCTTCCAGAATAGAAGGAATGGATAGCAGCTGAACCCACCTTATTGCTTGAGTCCTGGGATCCCTAATAAAGCTCCCTGGAAAGAAAGTGAAGACTTCCTCATTATAACCCATTTATCCATTTGTTTATTCATTCACTTACTTGCTCATTTAATGGATATGTATAGCCCAGGGCTCAGCAAACAACAGCCCGTGGGTCAAATCTAGCCCACCACCTGTTTTTGTAAATAAAGTTTTATTAGAACACAGCCCTGTCCATCTATTAACATATTGCCTATGGCTGCTTCTGCGCTACGAACGCAGAGTTGAGCACTTGTGATAGAGACCTATGGCCTGAAAACCTAAAATTTTCGCCATCTGGCCCTGTACTGAGTTTGCTGACCCCTGGTCAAGAGCACCAAGTACTATGCAAGTCACACCTAGAGATATATTAGTATATTGATCATTATAGTACCTGTTCTCAAGTTTATAATCCAATGGGGAAAATCTCATGCAAATGAGAATTTCAGTGTGACGCTGCCAGCCTCCTGCTTTCACATGACAATCACCATTAGCAGCAGCAGCGTCAACATCCAAATCGCTAACATTTCTTGAATCCTCTCTCTGGGCCAGGCATCTGTTTGAAGTGCTTCACATCTATTAACTCATTTAATCTTCATAACGACTCTGTGAGGTAGGCGTTATTATTATATCTTTTGCACAATTGAAGAAACCGAGGCACAGGAGGTTAAGTACGGCTAGTGAGTGATATTTACTATGTGTCAGGTGCTGAGCAAAGCATTTCATACACATGATCTCATGTAATCCTCACCACAGGTATAGATTATTACCATGCTTATTTTATGGGTGAAGAAATGGATGCTCAGAAAGGTAAAATGACTCGCTCGTGTTCTGTAAGGTAGGAAATGGTGAAGCCGGGATTTAAATGCAGGTCTCCATGCTCTCAGCCATTAGCGATGCCATCTGTGGTCAAATCTTTGCCCCCACCTTCCTCTCGTGGCACATTCTCACCACTCTGGCCTCGCTTTGCTGCGTCTCTGAGCTGCTGACTCTTGGCTCTGAGGGAGAGAAGAGGAAGCACTGCCCTCCACCCCCGACCCCCAGCTCCCAGGGACCCATCTCTCACCTCATTTGTGTTCAGTATGTGTTGGCTGAATTAAATTCTTGCAAGCATCTACATGGAGCTCAAAGAGCTTTGGGGGTTCCGAGGAGTGAGAGTTTTCAGGGATTGTTTCTGGCTGGGAAATGGCATAGGACTTCACAAAAGGGAAGGAATCCGAAGAATAGACGAGGGTTGGGGATGAAGTTGGACTTGAGAGAGGAGGTTGCACAGGCACAGCAACAAGGACAAAGCATGCTTGGACAATGGGGTGACGCTGGTTTGGGGGGATCTGTGGAAGATTAGAGCAGAGAGTTAAGATGGGCTGGAACTGAGGAGGTCCCTGCCTGTGAGCACCAGGGACGGCGTACTTTGTTTCATAGGCAATAAGGAAGAGAGTGATTTTCAAACAGAGGTGTGCCTGGGCCCAAGGTCGGTCTGATGGCAGTGTATAGGCCGGCCTGGACAAATGATCAGCTGGAGCCGGGGTAATGAGTCAGGGGTGGGGACAGGAGGTCTTGGCAGGAGTCGGGGAGGGCCAGGCACCCACAGCTGGTGGAGCAAGTGGAAAGGAGGGGGCAACGGACACTCAAAGAGAGAAAAGACTGGTGTCAATGCAGAGTGGATTGAGGGCTGCAGGTGGGGACAGAGAAGACCCAGGTTTTCAAGACCCACAGATGGGGGGAATGAGGGTACCCTGAATGGAGAAGAGCTGGTCTGTGGTGCGGATAATGAGCTGTTTCCACTGGCCGGGGTTGAGGTGCTGGTGCATGTCCAGGTGAAACGTCCTGCAGCTAGCTGGAAATTTGGAAGTGGAGGCCTGGAACGAGGCTTGCTGGAGCAATAGCTTCAGGAGACAGAAGAAGGGGGACCTGGACGTGGATTGGCCCCAGAGGGAAGAGTGTGGAGCAAGAGTCGGAGGAGGCAGGATGTGGCAAAGGTGCTTGTTTAGGGAGGAGGAGAAAGAAGACGTCAGGAGCCATAAAGGGTCATGTAAAATTTTGTTGCTTTGTAGATGAAGGACCTATTTGGTTTTGGCTCTGCCCAGTCAGCACTGTGATTCCCACAGCCAAGAGCACTTTTACTTCAGGCCTGGGCCAGTCCTGAGTTTTGTGAGGAAACCCATCATTTCTGGTTTTAAGCTTCTCCAGGAAGTTAACTTGCTTGTTGAACAGGCCTCTGCTGTTCATCTTTGTTGCAGGTTGTAGCCAAAACCTGTAACAGGTGGAGGGAAAGTCACCGTGAACATGAATGCCTGTGACTCTACATGAGGAAGAACAGCAAATAATCAGTACAGAGCTTGCAGTATGTGCCAGCCACTCTGCGAAGCATTTTGCAAGCATTATCTCATTTAATCTTAAATCCACCTGACCAGACATTACCAGCTATCTTCCCATTGAACAGAAGGTAAACCCACACGCAGAGTGGGTAAGGTCACAAAGCTAGCAGGTAGGGAAGGGATGGAGTCCAGGCAGTTAGCCCCAAAGCCTTAGCTTTTAACTGCTATGTGTCCTAAGAGAGAAAGAAAAGGAGCAGGAATGAGGGTGCATTGTGGGAGAGAAGAGAGTCAGCGACTTTCAAGAAGGCTGGTTGAGGTTGGCTGGTTAGCTCTGTTGGTTAGAGCACAGCCTTATAACCCCAAGGTCGTGGGTACAGATCCCCGTACCAGCCAGCCACACACACACAAAAACAAAAATAAAAGAAGTCTTGTTGAAAATGCTAATTACCAAAGATGCCTTGAACTGACAGTAGGAGAGGCACCTGAATCCATAAAACCAGTAGAAGGCCTTGACCTCCTGGAGATAAAGGAGAGTTTAGGATCTCCTAGGACTGCCGACACTGTGCCCATCTCCCTGCATAGAGATATGTGGGGGCTGTTTCCGAGAAGAAAACATACAAGGGACTGAGAGTCAAGTCATTCAAAACCAGTACTGAATCCAAGGATAGTTGAAGGCAGGTTGGGAGCTGGTTGTGGCCACCTGGCCCCTCCACTGTGTGAGTTGGCTTCCTGGGGTGGGCCAGCCTTCTGTGAGATCGATTGATGGGGAACGTCGAGGACAAAGCTTTACCAAGAGACATGTCATAGAGGCCAGAAGGGTAGGGAAAGATGCGACCTCAGAAATGAGAGCTCAACCTCCCAATTTTATTTTTATGCATGGATTAATGTCACGGAGAAACACTTATTGATATGGAAGGATCAGAGAATCTTTAACAACTCCTCCGGCACTCCCGTTCTGTGATTCCAAAAGATAAGAAGAGTAAGAGTGTGTGTGTGCACGTGTGTGAATGTATGTGTAGGTGTGTGCACGTGTGTGTCTACATGTAGACGTAGGGTGGGATTGCGCATCCTTGAGGGTCTGGTGGAATAATGGAGAAGGTGTGGGACCTGCTGGAGGCTGTGAGAGCCGGGCGACACCAAAGAGACCGGCAATTGCCATCCTGTGTGTGGATATTTTTAGGAAAGGGAGAGACAGAATTGCTATGTTGTGGCTTGGAATCCTTCCCCACCTGGACAGGTCTTCACCTTCAGTGACATGTCTTTCCTTCGTTCTTCACTTGGCGTGGGAGGACATCTGACAGCCTGCCCCAAGGGCTCTGCAGAGAGGCTGAGAAGTGCTTGCACGTGGCAACTGCTGAAATCGTCTGTCACCGGAAGAGCTTTCTCCCCTGTCGTCTGCTGGACTCCAGTGACTGGGGGATTCAATGAGACAGAGCACATGCGGGATTTTACTCAGCGTCCGACACAGAAGCCACAGTAAGTGACGGCTCTGAACACTTGCAGAGACAGGGCTGGAATATGAGTCCCAGGCCACCTCTGGCCAGCACACACCCACTGTGCCACTGCTTCCGTGGCACCCCCCGGCTCCCCATGTGGTGCGAGCCACCACACACCACCGCAGGCACCTCTGAAGAAGACAAATGACAACTCTGATCCCAGGCATGTGACTGATGGGCTCCGTGGCACCTCCCGGCTCCCCATGCAGTGCGAGCCACCACACACCGCCGCAGGCACCTCTGAAGAAGACAAATGACAACTCTGATCCCAGGCATGTGACTGATGGGCTGGGGGAGCCTGAGTCAGGGTCCTGAGGATCTCTGTGCTGCTTGTGGTTTGTAGCCCAGGGCTGGGGGGGTAATTGACTTTCTCTAGAGAGTCAGCAAGGCAGGGGGCCCTGGAATTCCCACCATGCTCTTCCCTGATGGGAAAGCAGTTCTTGACCTCGGGGGCCGACTATGGCTGTGGTGGGAGGGAAAGCTGTGAGGGCTGCGGGACACAGGCCTCGGTCACATCCTGTAGGCAACCAGATGACCGGGTAAACTGGGGCAAGTGACTTCAGCTCTCGCAGCTGCAGTGTTTTCCTCTGCAAAGCAGGGGTGATAAGCACCTGCAGTGTGTGTGCACCTGGAGCAGGGAGGGCTGCGTGAGGGGTGGGTAGAGACACACAGTCTCTTGCCATCCCCCAACATGGGCTAGGAGGACGGGGACATGTATTCCTCTCACGAGAAATTGGAATGCAGAATGCAGTTTGCAGGGCGTAGGAGGCATTGCTGGGAACCCTGCTTTCGGCTCATTATGGGTGGTTGTGGGTAGTGAAATGAGGGTTCCTTGTAGGTTTCATGGATCAGAAAAAACTTAGCAGAGAAACGGGACATGACCTGGGCCTTGGAGGACAACAGGCTTGGACAGGATGAGGGGAGTCACAGGGGAGGGGACGGTGCAGCAGATGCTTGGAAGAAGGAACATGTCGCATTTGCGGTGGTCAGTGGGGCACAGGGTTTGCCTGTGCAGATGTGGGACAGGGACCGGCGCCCCGTGTCCTCCTCGTCATCCTATCCTCACGGTGCTTCACTGACATGATTTACTAAAGTGTCCACCTTCCCAGCCCGGCCACGAGCCCTTGAGGGCAGAGACCATGTCTAACCCAGCTCACCCTGACCTGAATCCCAGGGCCTGGCATGCAGTAGGAGCTCAGCATGTCCATGTCAAATGAGAGAGGGAGAGAGGGGGTGGGTGGGGGATGTGCTGGCAAAGGCAGGCTAAGGTCAGCCCGTGGGAGGCCTGGGGTAGGAACTGGGGACCCGCTGAAAGGCTCGAGTGGCGAAGTAGCTCTTTGAAGAGGGTGCTTTAGGGAAGGGTGGCCTGGGGGCTGGACGTGTAGAGAGAGCAGGTGGGATGGAGGCACATGAGGGGGCGTAGGGACATCACAGGGAGGCTCCGCACTCCTCTGGGAGTCGGTGGGAAGGAAGGCGCGGTCGGGAGATGAGTCACGCCAGCATCCGTGAGCATTTTCATCCTATAGCCTCTTCTGACGGTCTCTGCAATTCTTAAGATTCTACGTACTTTCCCCCCTGTAGTGGATTGAATTATGTCCCCCAGAACTCACTGAAGCTTGAATTGTGTCCCCCAAATTTTGTGTCTTAGAAACTTGGCCCCCACTGTGACTGTTAAGAGGGTGGAAAATCCTATTATGGAAATTGAAGGGTGGAGCC
Source organism: Galeopterus variegatus (assembly GCF_000696425.1). Classification (NCBI taxonomy): domain Eukaryota; kingdom Metazoa; phylum Chordata; class Mammalia; order Dermoptera; family Cynocephalidae; genus Galeopterus; species Galeopterus variegatus. Next base: position 497,462 of record NW_007726608.1, read on the forward strand.
TTAAAGAGGTGATTGGATTGTAGAACGTGCGTAGTGAATGGATTAGGAATGAGCGTGGTTTGGAGGATTTTAGAAGGAAGGTGAGGGCCGGCCCGGTGGCGTGCTCGGTTGAGTGTGGCGCTTGGGAGCGTGGCGGTGCTCCCACCGAGGGTTCGGATCCCATATAGAGACCGGTCTGCTCACTGGCTGAGCGCGGTGCAGGCGCAACACCAAGGGTTGCGATCCCGTTACTGGTCACGAAAAAAGACAAAAAGGAAAAAAAAAGATATTTGACAACATAAAGCAATAACAATAATAACACCAAAATATTTCTAGGAATTAAAGGCATAATAACAATTATACAAAAGAAAAGAAAGGAGAAAGTGAAGGTATACCATTGTAAGGTTCTATCTCTATATATGAAGTGTATAATACTACTTAAAGGAAGAGTGAAAAATAACACTCCTATTAATGGCAGTGATCATTAGATACAATAAAAGCACAAGACCCCACTATATCCTGTCTACAAGAAACCCATTTTAAATATAAAACTGAAGAGAAGGTTAAGAAGGTTAGAAAAAGACATGAGACAAATACAGATCAAAAGAAGCTATAGTGTCTATATTATTATCAACCTAAGGAGATTTCAAAACAAGAAAATTCTCAGGATTAAAGAGGGGAGGAGGGGTAGAAGGGTCAATTTAGCAAGTGGACATAACAACGTTAAATGTGTATGAATCTAACAACAGAGATTCAGGATATATGAACCAAAAACTAATAAACTTGAATACAAAAGTGGGCATATTCACAATTATAACAGGAGACCTCAACACCTGTCTCTCAGTAGTTTACAGTAGATAAAAAGT